>NC_079215.1:27050287-27142787 GCF_029633865.1 Lampris incognitus
TCTCTCTCTCTCTCTCTCTCTCTCTCTCTCTCTCTCTCTCTCTCTCTCTCTCTCTCTCTCTGTGTGTGTGTGTGAAAGGTTTCAGGCTCATCTCCTATTCTCGGATGCCCCCTTTCCTTCTCTAACACTTCTCCAGTCCTTCACTAGCTCTGCATCTGTCTCTCCTTTGTCCTCTCCCAACCATTGCAGCTCATGTCTTCTGGCTTTCATCGATTTAGAGAGGGATTAAAATGACGAATGTTTCTGAATGCATGTCTTTTCATGTGTGTGTTGGTGACACGCACATTCGGAGACACACATTCCTCAGATGTGATTATCTCCCATGTTTGGACAGTGGAGACAGTTTCTCTCTCTCTCTCTCTCCCCCCTCCCTCTCTGCATCTCTGTGAGTGGTATCGATCATCATTTTAGTAAAATTATTTTGTCATTCCAGTTTCACTCCAATAAATGAAACGCTGCACTGACTTAAAAAATGTCATGTATGTCAAATGGTTTTCGCGTAGCTGTGTTGAGTAAATTCTCTTTCCCTGATCACGTTGATAAATCAACTTGCTTAGACGTTACTTAACACAGCTGTGCCGAACCACTTGACGTAATGTTTTAAGTAAATCCAACGTTTCTTTTTTTTAATTTGCTCTCTGTCATGAAGCCAAATTGTTTATGCTTGTGTAATGTGTGTGTAATGTGTGTGTGTGCATGTGTGTGTGTGTGTGTGCATGTGTGTGTGTGTGTGTGTGTGTGTGTGTGTGTGTGTGTGTGTGTGTGTGTGTGTGTGTGTGAAGAGTGCGTGTCTGTTTAAAGCCCTGCAAAGCTTTGTTTGTTTTTCCACGGGAAGGTCAGCTGCCGTATTTGGCAGTGGGGACACTGATATATGCTGAGGTATCCTGACTGACTCAGACTAACAGAAGGAGCACTTTCACCAGTAGGTAAGACATGCCAAGTACACACACACACACACACACACAAGCAAATGTACACGTCCTAAAGTGCACACACACACACACACACCACACATGTGCACACATGCACACACTCACCCATGCACACACGCATACCCATGCATGCATGCGCACACACGTACACACACACACGTACACACACACACACACACACACACACACACACACACACACACACACACACATACACACACACACACACACACACACACACACACACACACACACACTAGCTCCCCAGGGGGTCCTGGGCTTCAGATCTCAGCAGTTTGGGAGATTTACTTCTGTTAAGACGGCGTTTCAATTTGCGTGGGAAAAACACACAGTTTGGACGCAGGAAGTGAGTCAAACCAAGAGGGGAGGTAAACAGCAAATTAAAGGAAAAGAGAAAAGCACGGTAACGGTTTGATGTTCTCACAGACCTGGACACAGGAGAGGATTAGCAAAACGTTTCTTATGTTTGTGTTATCGCCCTTTCTGCCGGAGTGTGTGAATTTCAGATGTGGGTAGTGACAGCAAAAAGTGGACGCCTCAACAGCAGCCCTTGAGCAAGGCACTTAACCTCATAATGCCTTCATAAAACAGTACAGCAGTCATCAATAGGGGACTATTATTAGTCTGGACAGTACCAGTCCCAGACGTTAAAGTCAGTGTTTTGTCCCTGGTGTTTTAACCTCACCTTGTTTTAAACTCATCTACGCCGGACACTACTTTACTTCAACCGTGCTTCTTTTCTACGTTTTACTCCCTATTACATATTGTGCCCTCACTGTTGTCGGGACAGTGGTTCTCAATTAGGTCCTCAGGGACCCCCCCCACACACACACTGTCCACTTCTCGGCAGAGCCACTGTTGTGGCAGAAGATGCCCGAGTACAAAGAGTGCATGAAGCAAAGGAGAGGTGGGATTGGGATTATTTTTGCTCGTTCTGAAAAAGTGAAATGGCACATTAGTGGACGCTGATACCTCCATCCGAGCATCAGAGTAGTGGGAAGTCAGGATCACACACTCAGGAACCAAAGTCTGTCAAGTCAAGTCAACTTTATTTGTATAGCCCAATATCACTAATTAAACATTTGCCTCAAGGGGCTTTACAGCAACACAACATCCTGTCCTTAGACCCTGCTCTCTCTCCTCTGTTCCTCCTCCTTGCATCAACAATGTTGGAGGCTGCGCTGAACAGTCTCTTACTATCCACACTGGTACAAGGAGCACAGATAAATTTTGCAGCATTGGCAGCCAGGGTTGGAAACCGAACTAGGTTGCTTCACCAGTACTGGAAATGAGTAGGGATCAGAGGTAGAGGAGGTACTGGAGACGACTGCTCTCCATAAATGGTGGTCGACTGGCGCCCTGTTAACTGGTAGCGCCAGGACCAGTAAACCTCTGGAGGGAAGGAGGAAGAGGGGCAGGATAAGGCACTCCAGAAGGAGATGATCATTTAGTAATAACTGGCAGGATGTGATTAGTGTGTAGATGCCTTTTTTGTGGTCCATTTCACTTTTGATACGATAGCTTTGCTCTCATTATTGTGTCCCGTTCAGTGTGAGTTGATGAGGAAGCTGTTCATTTAACCGGCAGAGCTGATTCTCCGTGTTAGGGCATCTTGCAAGGCCATTGGCCCACGATGGTGGCTGCTCTTTCTGTTGTTGATACATTGTGTGTGTGTGTGTGTGTGTGTGTGTGTGTGTGTGTGTGTGTGTGTGTGTGTGTGTGTGTGTGTGTGTGTGTGTTGTGTGTGTGTGTGTCTACATGCGAAATCATTTTTATCTTTTTCGCCGCTCTTTTCTCTGTTATCACTTGTTTGCACAGTGTTATGAAAACATGTTTAACCTCAACCCCCAAACCGAACTCTTGTTCCTTGACCACGTGAGAAAAATGAGCGCGCCTTTCTTTGCCTCCCACCGAGCTCGATGATTCGCTGGTCGTGAGACGGTCTTGTTATGCGGCGCTGCATCTCGGCCTGGCATGCTGGAAGGCGGCTTAGCGGACAGACACGCGCGCAGCTTTGATGTGTACGAATCACTGGTCCAAAGCCAGGTCAGCAAACTCATTTGCATGAACCAAGACGCACGGATAAGTGATCTCTTAATACATTTGAGTGTCCTTTGGCTCACGTTTTATCCGATTTACATGGCGTGTTCTCTGAGGAGTACGTCATCTGCTACTAATGTTTGCAAATGTGTTGTTTTCAGGTAACCCGTCCTCCAAGCCGAATAAAAAGACCATTAAACAGAGGTTCCTCAAATTGCTTCCGTGTTGCCGGTCTGGATCCAGCCCTTCCCTCAATCAAAGTAAGTATCCGTGACGTCACTCGATGCTGCGCTGCATTGCTAACAATATTGTTACGTGCATGGATAAGTAGACACGTTGGTCCTTGACTAACGGGTCGGACCCTTTAGTCGACTGGTTAACGTTGTCGCTTGCGGTGCAGTAGATACGGGTTCGCGTCCCGGCTGTGGCGACGGTATTTCGGACTGCCCCCCGAATTCGCTACAATATGAAACATTGGTACTGGGGGTCGGCGGTTCGAATCCCCGCGTCACCTCAGGCTTGGTCGGGCGTCTCTACAAACACCATTGGCCGTGTCTGCGGGTGGGAAGCCGGATGTGAAGAGTAGGGTAACTGGCCAAGTACAACTGGGGAGAAAAAGGGGGAAACTCCCCCACCAAAAAAAAAAACACAAACAAACCAACCCCCCCCCCCCAATATGAAACACTGAGGCGTCCGGATAGCAGGGCGGTCTATTCCGTTGCTTAACAACACGTTACCTCCGACTTGGTCGGGCGTCCCTAACGACACAGTTGGCCGTGTCTGCGGGTGGGAAGCCGGATGTGGGTATGTGTCCTGGTCACTGCACTAGCGCTTCCTCTGGCCTGGACGCCTGTTCGGGGGGATAGTGTGATCCTCCCATCTCCCCCTGGTGAAACTCCTCACTGTCAGGTGAAACTCCTCACTGTCAGGTGAAAGGAAGTGGCTGGCGACTCCACGTGTATCAGAGGAGGCATGTGGTAGTCTGCAGCCCTCCCCGGATCGGCAGAGGGGGTGGAGCAGCGACCGGGAAGGCTTGGAAGAGTGGGGTAATTGGCTGGATACAATTGGGGAGAAAAAGCCCCCCCCCCCAAAAAAAACCCCAAAACAAAACATTGTAGTATATGGGTTTGAACATATACACAGAGTATTATGGCGGTGAGCCTGTGTAGGTAATACGAGAGTCCAGTAGGCATGCTCTCAGGTGGATGTATGTAGAACTGAAGTCAGTTAGAACACGCATGCATGAGTGGTGTTCTATTTTCCTGAATAAAGTTCATAAAAAGGACTACCAGCCAGTCTCCTCATCAGCATAAACCACAATATGGTGTCAGAAGTGCCAGGAGGACCAGACCTCGCAAAAGCTACTAGACATTCACCAGAGAGGATGGCCAAAGCAGACTGTCTGGCAAGAGAATATTTACAATACTCAATGAAAAAGACGGATACTGGTAAACTAAGCTTGACAGAGCATCGTCACTGTTATACACCTTCAACTCACCATGGGGGTGTTACAAGTTCAAGCGTCTCCCATTCGGTAAAAAATCAGCCAGTGAAGTGTTCCAATAGAAGAACAGTGAAGCATTTGGTGACATTGATGGTGTACAGGCGATAGCCGATGATATGATCATCGCTGCAGCTGATGAGAAGGAACATGCCGAGATACTGCATAAGGTAATGCAGAGAGCCAAAGAGATGAATGTCAAGTTCAATGCAGACAAAGTGCAGTACAAAGTGATGGAGGTGAAGTACATGGGACACATGATAAACCCTAAGGGAGTACAGCCAGACAGTGACAAGGTGAGTGCTATTGTACACATGCCAGCACCAGAAGATAGAAAGGGTCTACAAAGGCTACTAGGTATGACTAAGTGCCTGTCCCAATACATATCTAATGAAGCAGCAGTGACAGCACCTTTACAGCAGCTACTGAGGAAAGTTATGCAGTGGCTGTGGTCATATGAACACGATGCTTCTCTGAACAAACTCAAGACAGCACTAACTGAGGCTCCAGTGCTGAAATTCATTGACCCAAAACAGCAGATAGTCCTCCAAGCTGATGCATCGAAAGATGGGCTGGGTGTGTGCCTGCTGCAGTGAGGACAGCCAGTGGCATATGCAGCCACAGCCCTAACACAGACCAAGCACAACTATGCGCAGATTGAAAAAGAACTGCTTGCGGTTGTGTTTGCGACACGAAAATTCCCCCAGTATGTGTTTGGTGCACATGTGGTGGTCCAGTCAGACCACAA
This sequence comes from Lampris incognitus, assembly GCF_029633865.1. Taxonomy (NCBI): domain Eukaryota; kingdom Metazoa; phylum Chordata; class Actinopteri; order Lampriformes; family Lampridae; genus Lampris; species Lampris incognitus. The sequence continues at coordinate 27,055,530 of NC_079215.1, forward strand.
GCCTCTGGAGGCTATATTCACAAAGCCATTAGGACAGGCACCTGCCACACTACAACGAATGCTGCTACAGCTTCAACGTTACGATCTCCACATCAAGTACACACCTGGAAAGGAAATGCTAATAGCAGACACTTTATCCAGAGTGTTTGGTGCTGTGGAAACACAAGAGGAGTCCGTGACTACAGATGAAAAGGTAGTCTATGCCATGGAAGCAACTGAGGCTCTGGGAAGAGAGATGCATAAGAGGCTTAAGATGGCAACTGAGGAGGACCGGACCTCGCAAAAGCTACTAGACATTCACCAGAGGGGATGGCCAAAGCACAAAAAAAAACCCGAGATAGATGCTGAGCCTAAAGTCTATTGGCCAATCAGAGATAAAATCACAGTAAATGGGGGAGTCCTGATGACAGCAGACAGATTCAACATCCCTAAAAAGCTTAGATCAGACATGCTACAAAGACTACACATAGCCCACCAAGGAGTACAACGGACCAAAGAACAGGCACACAAGTATCTATATATTGGCCAGGCATATCGGCGGATATAGAGTAAATGGTTGGGAGGTGCCCCACCTGTCAACAACACCTACTGAAGAATCAGAGGGAGCCACTAAAATGCCATGACCTGCCAGAGCTACCATGGTACAAAGTAGGTGTGGACATTTTTGAGCTACAAGGCAAATCTTTCCTCCTCACAGTAGATTATTTCTCAAAATATCCTGAGGTCCAACAAATGCGTGACAAAACAGTAATAGCAAAGCTGAAGGCTGTGTTTTCCAGACATGGTGTTCCAAAGGAAGTGGTGAGTGACCACACGCCATTCGCTAGTGCTGAGATGAGTGAATTTGCAAGTGACTGGGGCATAACATGGACATTCTCAAGCCCAGGCTATCCACAGTCTAACGGGATAGAAGAACGCACAATAAAGACCATTAAACTCATGCTGAAGAAGGTGGAGCAGACTAAGACAGACCCCCACCTGGCTCTGTTGACTTTAAGGAACACTTCTGTGACTGGACTTGGTCTCTCTCCTGCAGAAATGCTGATGGGTTGGGTCCTAAGAAGCACATTGCCAGTAGCCAGTGCTGTGCTCAAACCGAGGCATGTGACAAGAGTCAAGCAGAGGCTACTTAAACTGCAACAAAGACAAGGAGAGTACTACAACCAACATGCAAGACCTCTCTCTGTGCTCAAACCAGGAACGGCTGTCAGTAGAGACTCCACAAGGCTGGAAACTTGCCCTGGTAGAACAGAAGACAGGAGCCGAGGTCATATAATGTTGTGATGGCTGCAGGACCAGTCAACTGTTCAGATGCACAGGTCCAACACAACAGAAGTAGCAGACTGGTAAAGCAGCCTACCAAATTCAGTGATTTTCAAATGGGCTAACAGTAAAGTTATGCTCCTATGGAGGGTTATGTGCTAGAAACCTCTGACCCCAGTGACAGTGTACAAAGACTGGGTACAAAGAGTGTACAGAGTTCTTAAAAAATGTAATGAATGTATAGTGTGAAGAATGAATGTATGAAGAATGTAACACTGTGTTGATATCAAGAATAGATATGGTAAACATTCAAAGCCAGACTATTAAACAGTTCATAGTGGTCTTATGGACAGTGTTATATCGCCACTTTAAGTTAAAGAGAAAGATGAACAAAGGCATTTGTGTTTCTTAATGCAGTAAGTTCAAACTGATAGATAGCGAAACAAATAAATCTATAATGTGATATTTTGTTTTTTTGTTTTGTGGAAAAAGGGGGATGTAGTATGAGTTTGAACATATACATGGAGTAATACGGCGGTGAGCCTATACTATAGGTAATAAAACGAGAGGCCAGTAGGCGTGCTCTCAGGCGGATGGATGTATGTACATAGAACTGAAGATGGTTAGGACACACATGCACGAGTGGTGTTCTTTGTTCCTGAATAAAGTTCATTAAAAGGACTACCAGCCAGTCTCCTCACCAGTATAAACCACAATAAATATGAAACACTATCTTACCTCGATTAATGCTGTTTTTTTTTTTTGGTCACTCCAGACAGCGTGGCTGATGACGCTGAGTTGTCAACAGTGTGCCACAGACCAGAGGGGCTGGACCAACTCTTACAGCAGACCAGCTTCAACAGGAAAGAACTGCAGATCCTCTACCGTGGATTCAAAAATGTCGGTCCGAGTCTCACCATCTTTTCAATTTATACTGTCTTCATGGCTGCGTGGGTATTTTCTAACTTCAAGTTTTGTTTTGTTTTGTTTTGTTTTTCTTTTGTCAACGATCCACAGGAGTGTCCCAGCGGTGTGGTAAGCGAGGAGAATTTCAAAACCATCTACTCCCAGTTTTTCCCTCAAGGAGGTCAGTCCTTACCTCTCCCCGTCAGGCCCCATTTTTAGACCTGTATTTCAGTACCAACTGGCTTCATATTTGTAGCTCATCTATTCCTTAGTATTAGAGATGGGCCCTGAGTTCTTGTACTATAACTGACTTCAGTATTAGATTGAGTTCCTGAATTATAAATCACCGATAACACAGATCTCTTTTGTCTGAATTACTGATCTACTAAATGATTCTATACACTGTGTTTTCAATTTGTCCAGATCTATTTATCAGAGCACCCAGGTCAACAAACCAGATGTTCTTATATGTTCTGAGATCCAGGTTTAAGAATAGGGGAGACAGAGCCTTTGCAGTAGCTGCCCCTGATTCGTGGAACAGCTTACCAGTACACATAAGATCTGCTCAGACCCTAGATACTTTTAAATCTTTGTTAAAGACCTACCTCCTCCCTGGCATTCAATTCAAGTTGAGCTTGACGCCATGATTTTATTGTGGAAATATACTTTTACTCATGTTTTATTGTTTACATTTTATATTCTTTATGTCTTCTTTACATATATTTTTATATTAATATGTGTCACTTATTTTTATTGTATTTTAAACTTGTGCAGCACTTTGGTTCAACTGTGGTTGTTTTAAATGTGCTATATAAATAAACTTGACTTGACTTGACGTGACTAATCATGTAGGTGTATGCACTATGAGCTGAAATCTAATGCAATTTTAAACCCATTCATAAACACACAACTCAGGTAAGTTTAAATAATAATAATAATAATAATATCTTTAGTGTATTTTTTATAGAAAAATCCAATTACCAGTACACAATAACAACTGTACTTTCAACAGGCCTCTATGAACAGACACACAAGCCGGCAAAAAAATAAATAAAGAAAAAAGTAAAATAAATAAATGAAACAAAAATCCCTCGTTGCAGGCCTGAGTCGATGTTTGGGAGCGCTGAGACCGGTCACTTCACTCTATGAGCATAACAAACGGTGGTACCTTGCAAGTGGATCTGTAGCTGTAAGTCCCTTGGTCTCCGTAGGAGGGCAGTATGCAGAAGAATGGCGCAGAAAGGATGTAGAATGATGTCCACGTGTGAGAATGTCCGCGCAGCGTTATCCTAAGTAGCCAGAGCAACTATGAGCGATGCCCACGAAGCTCATAGCGCTATGTGGTTTCCTCTGTTTGGCGAAACTCCTTGCAATTTGTCTCCACGTCGGCGTCAGTCAAACTTAAACTCGTTGTGTTAGCTATACTAGCTAAACAGTGGCTAACAGTGCATTCACGTTGCTAATGAAAGACACTCGGCTAAGCTAGCATACACATGAACAGCATGCGAACTTCGAGCTGAAACGTCTGCTGCTCAACGTGTAGCATGAATGTAGCTGTAGATTATCTCGTTGACAATCGAAGAAACTCACAACCCTACTATGGCGTAAATCGCAAACTGTTGGCTCATTCACAAGAGCTTGATCTAGCGAAAATTCCATACATCTTTCTCTCTCGTTAGACATGCACATTCTTCCTTCTTCCATCGGGAATCTTCCCATCACTCACGCCACATCAACCAATGACAGACAAGCATTGAGGTCTTTTTATCATGATTCTAATTTATTACCGCCATGAACTTCTTCACAATAAAAGTTTCCATATTATAACCACGAACTTCTCAGAATAAAAATATATTCTTTTAACTTATTTATTCCACAGCATCTTTTTAAACATGAACTTATATATTTTAACCCTTGAAAATAGTCTCTTTTTAAACTTATTTAAAGCAATAATGTATTTCAATATGAGCATTTATAACCATCTATCATCTTTTTTAGCTGGGTTACATATTGATACAGTTGTCATACAGTTACACTCGTCAGCACACGGGTCGGAGTTCATCCAGGATCTGCCCAACATGAACCACAACTTTCCACTGTTCTCCACAGAGCAGCTCCATAGGGTCAGCTGGAGCAATGAGCCTACTCATACCTGGGGTCAAAGTTCATACATTATAACTGTGTTCAATGTGTTGATTGCACTTGTGACCAGGGAGGGTGATGGATGTCTCGAAATTAAAATGATCACAATATTTTCTCTTTTTGTCAGATTCCAGTATGTATGCTCACTTCCTGTTTGAAGCTTTTGACACCCGCAGCAATGGAGCTATTAGCTTTGAGGTGAGCCATGTTCGTTACACTCTGATTCTCATGAGGCCTTTGGATAAGCAACTGGTTGTCAAGTATTGTTGTAAACAGCGTTTAATAGAATTAAGGGTAGAGTGGGGATTGTCTGCTGTGTGTGTGTGTGTGTGTGTGTGTGTGTGTGTGTGTGTGTGTGTGTGTGTGTGTGTGTGTGTGTGTGCGTGTGCGTGTGCGTGTGCGTGTGTGTGGTTGGGGTGAGGAGCTTTGTGTGTGTTCATGGTAATGTGGGCATGCTTTTACTTTTCATCTTGCACTCAAATGTTGTGCCGCTAAATGTCTGTCTCTCTGTTCTGAACTGTGTTTTGACCCTCGTCATTTGGTAGAACTATTATTCCTCCTCTCTCAATCATTTTATCATCTTTCAATTCTCGTTTCCTGCTTTAGGATTTTGTGATGGGCTTGTCCATCATACTTCGAGGCTCCACCACTGACAAACTCAACTGGGCCTTTAATCTGTACGATCTCAACAAAGATGGCTGCATTACCAAAGAGGCAGGTTCTCTTCCTGTGACTGTGTGTGTGTGTGTGTGTGTGTGTGTGTGTGTGTGTGTGTGTGTGTGTGTGTGTGTGTGTGTGTGTGTGTATAAACCTAGCTACCATTGAATAAAATGTCCCCCCCCCCCCCACTATATTACAGGAGATGACAGACATCATGCACTCCATCTATGATATGATGGGAAAGCACACCTACCCTTGCATAAAAGAGACTGCTCCCAAAGAACATGTTGAAAATTTCTTCCGGGTAAATGTTCAGACCAACAAATGAACCATACTTTTCTATGACTATGTGGAAAACAGTGTCCTCAGTCATTAAGATTTTTAATCCAGTATGCATTTAAAGTTTTCCTGAGCATGAAGATCACTCCTTTTCTTACCTTGTGTGGTATCAAAAATTGAATGTGCCTTTCCATGGTTCATTTTGCCAGAAGATGGATAAGAACAACGATGGAGTGGTTACCATCGAGGAATTCCTGGAGACATGTCAAAAGGTATTCTTAATGTCCATGTATTTCATAAAATATCAACCCGTTATCAAACCAAAGTGTGTAATACACCCGCCGGTCCAACTTGACAGTGTCACGGTTTGCCTCTCTCAGACGTGAAAAGTACACGCGTGTATGAAGGTGCAGTGCCAGCAGGGGGCGATGATTAAGAGGTGAAGGCAGATTAGGGTTAGGGTTGGGTTAGGGTTAGGGTTAGGGGAGGGATTTTGGAAAATGCTGTAAACTTCTTTTCCTCCGTGGGGAGTTGCTGGCATTGAGTTAATCATCGCCCCCTGCTGGCACGGCACCTTCATACACGCGTGTACTTTTCACGCCCGAGTGAGGCAAACAATGACGCTGACACGCTGGACCGGCGGGTGTATTACACGCTTTGGCGTGATACTGGGCTGAAAATATTATTTCAACTGTTTTTCCACCAAATTGCAATCACACATTGAATTGCACTATCCACCGCATCATATATTACAAGTCAGTTTACCATTTTCTGCTGCCATATTAATAATCCATCTCAATACCTTTCTTTTCTCTTATGGCCTTCCTTTCAGGATGAGAACATCATTCAATCCATGCACATGTTTGACAATGCAATCTGAGCGTTGGTGGACATGGACTAATGACATGAAACTTTTCCCACCTCTCCCGGGATCTTCTTTACCAAACTTTTCCATCCAGCCAGTGGGTAGAATGACGACACTAAACAGACTGGAACAGGCAGCTTAAAGTACCCATCTGTGTAAAGATACCCTAACATTAACTTTTCCTATGTGTGTGTGTGTGTGTGTGTGTGTGTGTGTGTGTGTGTGTGTGTGTGTGTGTGTGTGTGTGTGTGTGTGTGTGTGTGTGTACATATTGCGGTTTTTTTCAGAAACCGTCAATGGTGTTCTGAGTGCTCGACAAATGAGGAGCGGAATATATATATATATATATATATATATATATATATATATATATATAGAGAGAGAGAGAGAGAGAGAGAGAGAGAGAGAGAGAGAGAGAGAGAGAGAGAGAGAGAGAGAGAGAGAGAGATAGCGTTTTTTCCCCCCTGGAAACCATCAGTGGTGTTGATAAAAGTGCTCAACAAATGAGGTGCGGAATGTTAAGATAGATGTAGAGAAAAAGCTTTAATGATTTCAGTACAAGCTTGTTTCGTGCGTTACCCACTCATCAGCTGCCAATGTGATTAGACAACAAAGAAAAACACACAGCCTATAAATATATTTATTTTATCATATTATAATATATTTGTGATTGACTGTGTGTTTTTCCTTTGTTGTTTAATCACATTGGCAGCTGATGAGTGGATAACGCACGAAACAAGCTTGTACTGAAATGCATAAAAAATTTTTCCTACATCTATATTAGTGTATATATATATATATATATATATATATATATATATATATACACACACACGCACACATATATACACACATATATACATGCACACACACACACACACACACACATATACATACACTACCGTTCAAAAGTTTGGGATCACCCAAACAATTTTGTGTTTTCCATGAAAAGTCACACTTATTCACCACCATATGTTGTGAAATGAATAGAAAATAGAGTCAAGACATTGACAAGGTTAGAAATAATGATTTGTATTTGAAATAAGATTTTTTTTACATCAAACTTTGCTTTCGTCAAAGAATCCTCCATTTGCAGCAATTACAGCATTGCAGACCTTTGGCATTCTAGCTGTTAATTTGTTGAGGTAATCTGGAGAAATTGCACCCCACGCTTCCAGAAGCAGCTCCCACAAGTTGGATTGGTTGGATGGGCACTTCTTTGAGCAGATTGAGTTTCTGGAGCATCACATTTGTGGGGTCAATTAAACGCTCAAAATGGCCAGAAAAAGAGAACTTTCATCTGAAACTCGACAGTCTATTCTTGTTCTTAGAAATGAAGGCTATTCCATGCGAGAAATTGCTAAGAAATTGAAGATTTCCTACACCGGTGTGTACTACTCCCTTCAGAGGACAGCACAAACAGGCTCTAACCAGAGTAGAAAAAGAAGTGGGAGGCCGCGTTGCACAACTGAGCAAGAAGATAAGTACATTAGAGTCTCTAGTTTGAGAAACAGACGCCTCACAGGTCCCCAACTGGCATCTTCATTAAATAGTACCTGTTAGAGCCTGTTTGTTTGGGTGATCCCAAACTTTTGAACGGTAGTGTATATACGTATAACAACCAGAATTAGTGGTGTTCTCATTTCCTTACAGGATTACCGTCTGACACACACATGAAAAATGACAACAGCCTGGACCCTTTAATTGCAATTCTCTAGCGCAATACAATTCTTCTTGTCAATCAATACTGTACAGTATACATTTTTCAAAAGTGAATGATGACTTTTTTCCCCAAGTAAATCAGAAGGGAATAGTCACTGATATCACCGGACCCAATTGAGCAGACAAATACTCATCTATAATGCTCAACACAAGATAGTCAATAACGTTTAACATTGACGAATAACCCTGACCAGCAATCAGTTCAGCACAATGGTGAACACACACCAGAGGACAACAACCACTCCAGTTACCTGCTGACACTGCACCGGTAAAGATACATGTTGACAGATACGCTGTTCGTTCTGATCTTTCCGTTGCTGCACTGTTGCATGTATTATTTACAGAAAGAGGGAGGGAGAGAGAGAGAGAGTGAGTGAGAGAGAGAATTTGAATTTTGAATTTTAAAACAAGTCTTTATTTAACAAAAAAATTATCGAAAAACAGACTTGAAATCTTTTTAAACATATAAACAATGTTTGTCAAATTACAAACACTCAACGTGCATCTTTTAACAATCCCAAAAACAATCATTCAACAACTCAAAACATACAAAAAACCAGGTAAGACCCCTTTTATCCAAGCTCTGCAGCAAAAAACAACTCATCCTCTGTGGTTGAACACAGAGAGAGACAGAGATTTTTTTTATTTTTAAAAGGTACATTTATTCCAAACACATTCCAGCCCAACAGCTTATGCCCAAACACAATTATCTCTTTACAATCCAGCTCATACAAAAAACAGTTTCAGGGAAAAACAAAAAACATTGAGTAGTCTAAACAAGTATTTGTAAAAAAAACAAAATTTCAAAATAAAATAGCCCAACATAACAAACACAAAATCACCTCAGGGGGTTTGCAGCAACACAAAATCCTGTCCTTAGACCCTTGCATCGAATGAGGAACAACTCCCTAAAAAAAAACCTTTAACAGCGAGAAAAAATAGGAAGAAACCTCAGGGAGAGCAACCGAGGAGGAATCTCTCTCCCAAGACGGACAACGTGCAATGGATGTTGTGTTTACACAATGTACATAACAAATAAATAAAATAAGAAGAAAACCAAATCTTCACCAACTCCCACTAAGCACACTACCACCCCAAGTTCTGGGGTGTGAACGCTCTGCTCCCCTGTTGTAGGCTCTGATCATTCTCAGCTCTCTCAGTTTTTACTCCGTAGCTGTAAAAAAAAGTCTCTTGTGTGGCATGTAGACCTCATGTTGAGCAGCTGAGCTATGGCCTCGGTGTTGTTGAGTCCCAATCCTGCTGCAGCCACTATGCGCTGTGGGGTGATGGTCGTGATGGAAAACAGTTTCTGGGAAATCCTGGAGGGCACCAGTCGTAGACAACCAGCCTGGCTCCATGTATCAGTGGCTCCTCCAGCAGCAGTAGGAGGAAGATCGCCCAGTGCAACACACTCATCAACCAGACTCATCTTAAACATCATCAAGACCATTAACCAGGATGGGACATGATTTGTCTTATATTGCCTCTGACTCTTCATGCTGTAATTCTTGTTTGATTTTCAGAACTATTTTCCTTAACCTGTGCATCTCCTGATCAGTGTAGCCCCCTTTCTTCTTTGTGTCTCATCTGCGATTTAACAGAGTACAGAAACAATTCTTTGTCTGCAAAGAAGTCCTCAAGTTGGACATTTCTCAAATGTTTTGTTTGTTGCAAGAATTTCTTAATTTGGCATGCATCGTAGTACTCTTGCTTTGCTACCCCTGACAACTGGGAGGAAGTGTGAGTCTGGCTGTCTACACCACCATCCTCCTCAAACTCATCTTCAGACATTTGTACCTCTGGCTGCTGCTTCTTTAATACAGCTACCCGGCTGTCTATACCACAGTCCCCCTCCTCCTCCTCTTCCTCCATACTCAACTCATCCCCAGACAGTTGTTCCTCGTACTGCCTGCTTCTCTCCCTTGTTATTGGTCCTTTTTGGCGTGAGAGCCACTCGTTTTAGCTGCCTGCTTTCTCTTCAGCACAGGAACCTTAGACTTTTTCTTCCTCCATCAAATCCTCCTCACTGCTCCACACTACGCCTTCTGCAGCTCTACCTGTAGTGTTTGATGCCATTGCCTGTTCACGCTGTGCTTCTTTTTCAACATTTATGTATTCCTTTCTAGACTTGTCACTCTGTTTGTGTGGTTCAGTTTTGTCAGTGTAATCTAGACTCTGTCCCTTTTCTGTTGTCTCTTCACTGTTCTGCCTCTCTTTGTGTCCTCTCGCTTCTTCACTCTGCGTTTTGTCCTCAGAGGAGTGTTTCTCAGGACAGGCCCAAACCAAATGACCCTCTCCTCCACAGCCAAAGCACTTCAAGGTCCCAGAGTTTACAAAAATTAGTTAATCAAAATCATCCACCGTCACCCTGAACGCTACATCCAAGTCTTCGTCTTTTTGATTCAAGATCATTTGAACCTGTCGTCTGTGTGAAACTACATGTCGCACCAGCGGCGATTTGCAGCCAGACGAGTTTCCTGACCGATGAAACTACTTTTCCATGTCTCGGCAGCTCTCTTGACAAAAAAAAAACACCGGAAATGAACGGCGGAATGTTTGAAACGGTGACTCCTGTCGACGGCGTGGTGAGCGGCGACACCGACACGAAACTGTCATTAACAACAACGCTGCTTCGACCACTTTGTGTGCTTTGGCCACAGCGTCGACAAAACTCGCCGTTCATGCTAGCAGCAGGTTTAACGCTGCTGTGGCCCACAACCTCTCCGACTGCCAGAGCACAGTCCTCCACCCAACACGGGAAACCAGGCGACACTTTAAGACCATGTTCTCTGGTGAGTTTGGTAAACCCCATACCGGCGTTTAGCACGCCGACCAGCAAACACACACACACAAAACCCCTTGAAACCTCCTTATATACACACACCAAACCAGTAACCCAACAAAACACACTATGTACAATATTTACAAGGAACAATAGAGATAGCAAAAAGGTAGAAAACGCTCACAACCGCTCTCATACGTCTGCTCAGCACACTCACTCGCGCTTCCGCTCAGAGAGCGAATAATTCAGTACATTGAATATGTATTATTATAGTTTCTGCGTTATTCTCTCTCTCTCTCTCTCTGCATTTATTTATTTCTCTCTCTCCCCCCCTCTCTGCGTTTATCCATTTATTTCTCTTTCCCTCACATAGTCACAGTCACACATCCAGAGTTCAAGGAACAGTATCCTGTTTTATCATGGTGTTACGTGTCTGCATGATGTATCGGCTTTAACTAAGATCTGACTATTGCAACTTTCAGCGTGAATGGATTTTCTACATGAACGTGCCAATGATGGCAATGATATTGAATAAAACTATACAGTTGCTATGCAAACCACTACAAATATTTTGTTTTCATGTAAACAAGACTGTTATGAAAACACATTTCCTGAAGAGATACGCATGGAACTAATGTTATAGGGCAACCACTGCTGTTTCACGAATTACGGTATTTTTCTATCTGTTTTAATTTTTAGATGGAAAGTTTGATCAGAAATGAGTCAGTGAGTATTCGTTTTAATTAATAACAATAATGCTGTATTTTTTCCTCCACATTTTCATGTATATTTGCTTCATATTTAGAATTCTGTGTGGTCTGAAATAATGGAAACGATGAGCAGTATTTGTAAGGAGTTGAAAGAAAGTTCCTTTGCAAAAAAAACTTTCAGTAATTTGTCGATCAGAAATAAGTGAAATATATCAAAACAAATGGCTGTAGAAAAAACTGTTGAGTGTAACTGAACAGCTTTCATACAGAATTGACTTCCACCTAGGAATGTAATAATAGTATATTCAAGCTAGGTACGTTGCGATTTAATTGTCTGAAGAAAGAGCCAAATTTAGAGCAGTCAACCATACACTTCAACAGAGCAGGAGGTACAAACCTTTTTCTTTTCTTAATTTTTTTCCTTAATTTTTTTTATCATGTACTTTTGTTTTTTACATTGCAAACAATACAATGTCAAGAGTTTGAGTACAGGGGAGAGTCAGAACATAAAAAACTAATAATTACAGTCTAAATATAATACAATGCAAAAAAGAGAAAATAAAAGGAATAAAATAAAGAAACAAGGAAAGGTTAACACAAAAATAAACCTATGAGGTCGATGACCAGATGATGATAATAAGAGCCACTATGTTAGGAGTCTTTCAGAAAAAAACAGTGTAAAATTAAGCAGTTCATTTATCTAATGTGTTAATGCGTCTAATGTGTATAATATTTTTTCCAAGATGAGAGATGTTTTCATTGCCTTTTTGTTATAAGTTATTTTGGTAAGGGACTTGAAAAAGAATATCAGATCAATGTAAAATAAACGAATATTGGGCTTGGAGCCCATCAGCTTGGATTTGTGAATGTGAAATTTACCAAACAAACACAGAAATTTGAGAGCATTATCTACAGGAGATGAGCCAGTACTGCAATCAAGGAACAAGACCATACCTTCTTTTAGCCTAAGTAGTTTGTTAAAGTGTCAAAAATGAGGAATGCAGTATCTGTCCATAGCTTAGAGGAATAAGGACAATTAAAGAATAAATGTAAAATAGTTTCTTCTTCCGTGTTACAGAATGAACATTTCGCTGAGATTTCTGCTTTAAATTTGCATAAAAATGTGTTACATGGGTAATATTTATGCAGTATCTTCAAGTGAATTTCTTTGACTTTATTGGGTATGAAGAACTGGTTAGACTCAGACCATATGTTTTCATTGACAGACCTTGGGAAGGATAGCTTCCAAATATAGAATGCTTTAGGAACACAGCTTTCGTCTGATGTAAGTGTTCTCCTGATGTGCACATTATTACATTTGCGATCAAGCAGGTTTATGCCCCCTATTTTAATTTTGGGGAGTTCACCAGAAAAGCGGCGTTATAGTAAAGGAGGAATCAGTCCTGTAGATATACTCTTGACAATTTTTTCATATTCCTTCTGCACCAGTTTTTTGGATAACATCCTCATAATTGTAAAGTCCACCCTGGGAGTTTATCAAGTCCAATACAAATAGTATATCATTGTCCATCCAGTTCTTAAAAATATATAGTCTTGTTTCTAAATAACACATACTGGTTGTTCCAAATAGCACCGGTATGGGGGAGAAATTCTGTTTGAATGCTAATTGCTGGGCTTCAAAAGCTTGTTTGTGGAAGTTTGCTAGTTTAAGGGGCAATTTACTACATTTGTAATTACAGGAAAGTAAACATTTTAATCCACCACATTTCTCAAAAATCAGGTTGGGGATGTAATACTGTGGGGAATCATTATCAGCAAGGCAGTGCTTTATCCAGCTGATTTTAAAGATATTATTAGTAGTATTGAAGTCCAAAGCATTAAAGCCACCTTCAGAATATCTTCTAATGATTATTTTCCTTTTCACATATTCAGTTTTATTTTTCCAAATAAATTTAAATAAGAGCGAATTAATGGCTGCACACATTTTGTTGTCAACACAGAGAGACAATGCTGGGTACACAGGCTTGGAAATGCCTCCCACTTTAGATAGTAACACTCAGCCTTGAATAGTAAGATCTCTCTGTAAACAATAACTAAAGATATTTTGGGCTTTTTCTAATTTGGGTCTGAAGTTCCCTAAAATTCTATCAGAGGACACTTTGTCTATCTTAATACAAGGCATTGAACTGAATGTTTTACTTGTAACCCACATATAGATGTTTTGTCAGTGTCATGTACATACATTACTTCACTCTTGTTTTGATTGATAATTAAACCAGAAGCATTTGAAAAAATGTTTAAAGACTCTAAGATGATTGGAACCTGATTTTCATTTTTTAGAAAAAGACATGTATCATAAGCCAGCTGGCTTATCTTTGGACAATTATCCCCAATTTGTATACCCTCGATATCTGAACAGTGAACAACATATAAATTAAGAAGTTCTGCAACTATAAAAAATAAATAAGCGGATATTGGGCATCCCTGTCTAGTTCCTCTTTGAAAGTCAAACCATGGAGAAGTGCCTTTAAGCGGTGAGACACTACTATTGATGTTTTTATACAGAGTTTGGATTATATTTCTAAAATGTTTTTACCAAAACCAAAATGAGCCAAAGCTTCAAAAATAAAGGGGTGCTCAACAGTATCAAAGGCCTTATAAAAATCAAGGAGTAGTATAATTGCATCATCATGGATTAGATCTGGATAGTTGATAATATCCAGGACCAGGCGGATATTGTTTGAGATGTGTCTACCTTTCATGAAGCCTGGATGTGTAACAGAAATTATTTCTTCCAAACAAGACTTTAATCTATGGGCATATAGTGCAGATAACAATTTGTAATCTGAGTTGAGCATTGTTAATGGATGCCAATTATCCATCCATCCATCCATCCATCCATCCATCCATCCATCCATCCATCCATCCATTATCCAAAACCGCTTATCCTGCTCTCAGGGTCGCGGGGATGCTAGGCCAATGATCTAAAAACAGAATATCTTTGTTAGGTTTTGGTATTAATGTAATAAACCCTTGCTTCATTGACTCCGACAGCTCACCCTTTTTTGAACATTACTTAAACAAATCTAAAACTAGCTCTCTAATATCATCCCAGAAAGTTTTATAATACTCAAAGGGTAGACTGTCGGGGCCAGGGCTTTTATTGAGGGGGGTTCTTTTGACTACTTCATCTAATTCTTCTAAGTTAAGTGGGCACTCACAAAAGCCAATGCTATCTTGACTGATTTTACGGATGAATGGTTTAACTTTATCAAAGAATACTTGCATTAACGTGGGTTAAAGGATGTAGTGTACATCTTTTGATAGAAACTAGAAACATGCAGAAACTGAAGATTCTTCACTAGTTAAGACTTCATTGATATAGAGGGGGGATGTTTTTTGTTTTCACTTCATTTTTTCTCTCATTGAAAAAATATGCAGAATTCTTTTCTCAATTCTAGCCACTTTGCCCTGGACCTTATGGAGGCCCCTTTTGCCTTCTCAACGTAAAGAGAATTCAGATTCTCCTGTAATGAATATAGTTTCTCTTTATCATCTTCAGTGGGTTGATCTAAAGATAATATGGAACTTATTTCATTTAAAATGTTAGAATTTCTAGAAGCATTCGTTTTTGAGAGTCCTTTGCTATATTTTATAGAAAATGTACAGCAAATTTGAATAGATCCCATTTCAAAACAGGAGATATATATCAATCCCAGTCTTAAATCCTGTTATTATTTTCCCAATACCTTCACAGTAAGAAGGCTGCTGTAAGAGTGAGCAGTTCAATTTCCAATACTCCGGATGTCTATGCTATCTATTAAATTAATTAGAAATAACAAGGCCAAAGTAGGCATAATTTGTTAAGGGAACATGAGCGATTTCACTGGAAAGTAGCATGAGTGTAAGACAATCAAAGATAAGCCAAAAATCTATTTGTGATTTTTTTGATAAATATTTTTTCAACCATGTCAATTAATCCATATTGGTTGGATGAGTATATCTACAAGCATCTAACAAAGAAAGGTTTCCAACAAAACTAATTACTGGATTAAGGTTTTTCACATTATCTCTTGGGGGAATCTGTCTAAATATAAATTGGGTGCCTCATTAAAGTCCCCACCCACAATTACTGAGGCAGAGACATATTTTTGTTTTAATGAAGAAATTTCGGTGAATACATTCTCAAGAAGTAAAATGTTCAAAGGAGATATAGTAAACACATAAATATTTGCTAAAATAAAGAAAGACTCCTCAAGATCACTCTTCATGAAAGACTCCTCATCTTCCTTCCCCAGAAAAATGTTTCAACTAGCTTCCACTAAAGTTGCCATCAAATAAAACTGCTACCCCATCAGAGTGGTTTGATCCATGACAAAACAATATTTTACCTCCCCACTGACTTCGACAGAATTTTTCATCATTTTGGCATGAGTGAGTTTCCTGTAAAAAATAAATACCCTTTTTCTGAGATTTGCGAAATAAAAACAAAGCTTTATGTTTAGTGACTTCACGAATCCTGCATACATTAATAGAAAAACAAGAAAATTGAATACTACACATAGAACAATATGAAATTGAATGAAAAGAGAATAAGAAAAAAACCTACCCTTTTGGTAGATATGGAATATGTTTAATGTTGAGCGTTAGAGAGAGAGAAAATAAAAAACAAAGTAAAAAAATATATTTTAGTCTTATACCACTCAAAAGCAATAAATTTGTCAGCAGTGGACTATCTCAACATGGAACCAAAAATAAATGTTTTTTTTAATCACCCTAAAACTTAAAGGGGATAAACTAAATCAAGAGAAATTGTTTTTCCTAAGTGACAGTGGAACTGTACATACAATAACGCACCCCCATTGTTTTGCACTCAAGAGGTAAAGCAAGTGAGTGTAGAAGAGATAAATCCTTTAAACCCAAACCATCACAACATGGAACTTATTAGCATGTGAAAGGCATACTAAACAACATTGGTTTTGAAAATTTACCTGCCCAACAAGTAGTAATATCTAGAACGTTCATTCATCATTCAAAATCAGAAGCCTTAAAAAGGTTAAAAATCCTCTGTCGAGAATCTTTTCCAGACGATAATTACATAAGGACCGCTGTAGCCAGCCTGCTTTCCTTCCTTCCTTGCTTGCTCCACAAGCAGCCATAGTTTGCTTCGGTCATTCTTTGTGCACTGAGTCAGGCCTTCCATGATCCCGATCTTCTTTTGTTTGAGTACTTCACAGGACGCACAAACCTTTTTTTTCTTTTCTGTACAAAACACATGTACATTACATTATGAACAACACAAACTGTTTATGGGTGCATAGACAAAACAAAAGGAGAGGAATAAAAAAAAAATTGAAAAAATAATACCCTTCTCTTCAAAATAAAGTGTTGTCAGTCCACCTGGGTCAGTCTATAAGAAATGTATCCAAAACACAATGAGTTCTAATTGCCTTCTTGTTTTTAAGTCCTCTTATCGTAGTGCCATAATGGTGTAGTTCTTGATGAAAATGTCCAAAATTTGGTTTGGAGTCCGTCCATCTCTTCTTATGAATGTGGAATTTTTGCAATAATAAAATTAACTGTGTAAAGAAAACAATATCTTTTTCCATCTCATTATCTTCAAGACAAATAAAAATGTCTTTATCCTGAAAGTGGATCGTTTGTCCAGTTTTTCTTCCTATATAATGCTGAACATCCACCCAAAATATTTTGGTATACATACAGTGATAAAATAAATGACAGACAGTTTCTTCTTCTAGTTCACAAAAATGACAAGAATATTCAATGTCTTCTTTGCTGGAGATATAGGATGCATAATTTTAAAGGAGACCTCGTTAACTTTATTATTAAGACAAAATTTTTCCCCAACTAACCAAATCTTCTGCCAAATTGTCCATAAATGGAGGCCTAAAAGAATCTTCCTGGGGGTAGAGCTACAGCTTGTATGTGATTCCTGATGTACTATTTATTTGAGCATTCATTTTTAGTAATATCAATCTCTCCAAGAAATATACCACTATTGAATGGATCAATCATTGAGCTCCTGTTTACTGAACCTCTAAGAAGTTGCAGCACACCCCTTGGCATAGCATCAAAAACTAATGCATACTCTTTTGGCATAACTGGTAGCCAGAATTTAGAGAGAAATTCAGTATACCTTAATAGCTGTTCATCAGCATTAAGATGTTGTTTAACCAATACAAGACCATTGCCAACCCATTTGCTACAATAGAGTGATCTATTTTTAAATTGAGTATTCTTGTTATTCCAGATGTAGTAATTAGTTGGTGAAAAATTATGTTTGTAAATTAGTTTCCAGGCCAGCAGAGCTTGTTTATGAAACTTTGATAACTTAACGGGTAACTTGACAATTTTATAATCACATTCAAGAAATTAAATACATATTTAGGGAAGGTGTTCCAAATATTGTCTTTCATTAAATTAGTCAACCATTTTGCTTTAAAAGTATTATTTAATGTCTCAAACTTTAGTACCTCCAGACCACCATTTCTTTTTGAGTTGCACAAGATATAATTTCTTAAGTAATAACATTTGTTCCTCCAAATTAAAATAAATAAAATCTTATCCAATTTTTTTGTGTATTCCATTAGGCATTTCCAGCGATAAGGACACATAAACGGATTGGATATTCCCTCAGCTTTAGACAACAAAATTCTACCATACAATGAAAGATCTCTCATCAACCACATATTATTTTTTTTGGTTATTTGTTCAACTATAGGACGGAAGTTTAAGTTACTGCAAAGTTTCTCATTCTTGTCTATGACAACACCCTGGTATGTAACCGTGTTCTTCACAGGAATACCACTCACTTCTGAAAGGGCACACTCCTTGAGTGGTAATAGAACAGATTTGCTCAAGTTCATTTTCAAACCTGACACAGCAGAAAATTCCTCAGTACATCTAACTGCTTTGGTAACCTCATGTCTATTAGACAGAAACATTGTCATAAAATCAGCGAGTTGGGATGATTTAAATTCTCTATTTAACGTCATAATACATTGGAACTGACCTTTTTTAATATGTACGGCTATAATTTGTGTGATATAAGGAATAAAAACGGGCTAATTGGACATCCTTGTTTTATCGCACGACAAATATCAAACCTAGGAGTTGTACCTAAGAGTTGTACTTAACTGAGCCGTTGCGTCCTTTATATAATGTTTGGACAGCTCTCAAAAATTGATTCTCAAAGCCAAAACACTTAATAATTTTAAACGTAAATCGTTGGCTTATTGTAAAAATCAACAAATAAAATAAAACTATTGTCCAATATATATTCATTATAATCAATCATGTCCAGTATTAATCGTATGTTATTAGATATATTTCTTCCTGGCATAAATCCAGATTGTTCTTTGTCAATGATATTATCCAATCCTAATTTTAATCTTTTAGCAAAGACCATGCAAATTACTTGGCATCTTTATTTAAAAGACTAATTCTAAGACTAATTAACTCCAATTCGCAATACTTAATTTATCTTTTTTTTTTTTGGTTTAGGGATCAATTTAATAAGACCTTGTTGAAGACTTGGCGGCAATTCTTCTTTTACTATGGCTTCTTCAAGCACAGTAACTAAAAATGGGGCTAATGTCTTAATAAAGACTTTATAAAATTCACTTATCAACCCATAATTTCCAGGAGATTCGTTGTCTTTAAGAGAGTCAATACATTTTTGTACCTCTGTTAAACTAACTTGCTGATCACTAACTGATTTAAAACTGTCATCAATGCCTTTAATGTCCTTTTCTATGTCTTTAAGAAACATGTCCATATTATCTTCATTTTCATAATCAGTAGCATATAACTTCTGATAAAAATTAGCTACATATTGCGGAATGACTTTTTCGTCTTCACATACCAGATTATTAATTTTTCTGATTTTTCCCTTTTTTCTCCCAATTTAGTGGCCAATCGATCCCTATTCTAATTCAAACACCCACCCTCGTACTGCATGCGTTCGCCAACTGCATCTCTCCGGCCGGCAGTCTCGAAGGAGACCGCCTCCCCACTTTCGTGACAAGGCGACTCCAGGCCGAACCACTGTTTTTTCCGACACACACAGAGACGCATTCACGTGACGAACACAAGCCGACTCCGCCTCCCTCTCGAAGACAGCATTGTCAATGATTGCTGCTTCATCGAGTCCGGCCATAGTTGGATCTGACGAGACCGGGGCGCGAACCCCAGTCCCCAGTGGGCAACTGCATCGACACAAAGCCGATGCTTAGACCGCTACACCACCGCGGACCGCAGATTATTAATTTTAAGTTTACATAGGGAAGCTAGCTCATGGTACCTTTTTTCTAATTTAAAGAAGTATTTGGTACAATTTTTCACCTTCTTCTAGCCACTTCCTCCTAGACCTGACAAAGGTGTGATAGGCAACGTTCTCCTCGGAAGCCTTGGGTCCTGGCATTCATGTGGATGTTACTTTGACATGTGCCACCTACCTAAATGTAGTTGCAGATCAAATACACCCCTTCAAGGCAGCTGTATTCCTTGATGGCAGTGGCCTCTTTCAGCAGGATAATGTGCCCTGCCACACTGCAAAAATTGCTCAGGAATGGTTTGAGGAACATGACAGAGTTCGAGGTGTTGCCGTGGCCTCCAAATTCCCCAGATCTCAAACCGATCGAGCATCTGTGGGATGTGCTGGAAAAACAAGTCCGATCCATAGAGGCCCCACCTCGCAACTTACAGGACACCTTCAGAGGTCTTGTGGAGTCCATGCCTCGATGGGTCAGAGTCGGGTAGCGTCGAGGTCTATTCCGTTGCTTACCACCACGGGGCTCGCCGGTTCGAATCCCCGTGTTATCTCCGGCTTGGTCGAGTATGGAAGTATATGCAAAATAATTCAGTTCATGCGATTCAATATGCCATTTTGCTTTGAGGTCCTCTGGCACCGTTTTACTTCCATAATCTGGCGTCCCTACAGACACAATTGGCCGTGTCTGCGGGTGTCCTGGTCTCTGCAGCTCCTCCTCTGGTCGGCCTGTTCGGGGGGGAGGGGGAACTGGAGGGAATAGCATGATCCTCCCATGCGCTACGTAATCCTGGTGAAACTCCTGTCAGGTGAAAAGAAGCGGTTGGCGACTCCACACGTATCAGAGGAAGCATGTGGTAGTCTGCAGCCCTCCCCAGATCAAGAGAGGAAGTGGAGCAGCGACTGGGATGGCTCGGAAGAGTGGGGTAATTGGCCAAGTACAATTGGGGAGAAAAACGGAGAAAATAAAAAAAAAACTAACCAAACTAAATAAAAACCACGCGTTTTCCATCCATCTATCCATTCATTTTCTAAAAAGTATATTATTTTTATGACATTTTCTGATTCTGATTATTTTGAAGGCCTTATTCTGTTTCTTTGCTCTGCACTTCCTTTAAAATATAAAGTCCTGAAAAAAAGGGCGCACTGATGAAGTGTTCACTATTGTTGCCCAGCGCAAATGATGAACCTGATAAAAGGAATACCAATAGACCAACAGCATGCAATGTGAGGACGTTTTATTAGTGTACATACAATGTGACCAGAATAAAATGTCTCTAAAACTCACGCCCACACACACACTTCGACAAGGTTCAGTAGTCTGTAAAACTGCTGCTAATGTGAACTCGCCATGAACCTCATTCTAAAAATCAATTACAGGCGACAAAAGACTCCTAACAGTATTAAAGCCACACTCGGAAACGGCGGCTGCATAATGTGGAAGGATTTCACAGGAAGTGAATTAGTCCAGCCCTCTTCTAAGGCTAATTCTATTGAATGAACATCTGTGGCCTCTACCTCTGTGCTGGGATTTGACTAAAGTGCCGTCATTCATTCATTTCTATTCACGCGTGATATTTATGTGTGCAACCATGGAAAAGCTATGGGCAAGTGTGACAGAAATATATCTATATAGAAAAAAAAAGACACAAAAATTCCATTTCTATATCTTTTTATTTTCTTAAACAAAATTTAAGTAAAAACTCTTAAGTACAAAGAAACATTCCCTCTCAGTAGTTTGCTCAGGGCTTCCCCCAATTTAAAAGTCTATGACCAATCAAACAGTAATTTATATGAACCAATGTGTCAAATTGCTTTCTGCACATTACTGACCCGCTTGACAGTACATTAATAAAGTAATGACAACTTACTTTCTGCAGATTTGATGTTTACAAAAAACCCCAAGGAATCTTTTAATATTTTTTGTGATGGTGGATACGCAAGTGATTTTCCATTAAATAACCTGACACGACAATTTATTAAACCCACTTTTAATTTAACAGTCTTAGCCAACAATAATCCTAAAACTCACCGATAACCTAATAGGGGTCAGCCCTGTAGAGCTTTTCCAAAAGTCTTTCAAAGACCCTCCCTTTCCTGAATGTGTCGTCTCCCTTAAGTATGAAAGTCAATGGAAACAACCACGTGAAGGAGTCAGTATCAAGTCATGAGCTCGTTTCCACTTCCGCCAACTCCTGCTGGTTCACAGGGAGAAGGCTGAGGGTAAAGTGTTAAAATAAAGTATAGATAGCAGTGTCTGTTATAAAGGCATTAGGGAAGAACTGAACAGTGGGCAGAAGGGCTGTACATGTCGAGCCACCTCTGGCAGTGTTTTCAACTTTTTTTCTGCTTGTGTAATATATATATAAAAGGAAGCTACATGATTATCATCACAAAATAAAATCTCTTTGGCATTGATTACCCACCCAAAAGCATACACACTCACACGCACACACACGCACACACACACACACACACACACACACAAAAACACACGCACACCCTTTAAAGTTTCTCTAACAAAAAATCTACATGCACAATCACTTTCATCACTATCAATATCTTCAGAATTATATTATAAAACAAAGATAAGCCCTGTTAAGATTACAAGTCCCATAGTCGGTGATAACTGCATATATTACATTAAGCGCCTGACGACTACTTGATTCTTTTCTTCGTGTTTTCGAAACTCAGCTCCTCCGTCTCCTTCTCCATTGCTCATTCCAGTTTGTGTCTGTATGTAGAAGAAATAAAGTTAAAAAAAATGTCATGCATGGTTTTTTTTTCTCCTCCCTTTTTCTCCCCAATTGTATCCAGCCAATTACCCCACTCTTCTGAGCCATCCCGGTCACTGCTCCACCCCCTCTGCCGATCCAGGGAGGGCGGCAGACTACCACATGCCTCATCTGATACATGTGGAGTCGCCAGCCGCTTCTTTTCACCTGACAGTGAGGAGTTTTACCAGGGGGATGTAGTGTGTGGGAGGATCAAGCTATTCCCCCCAGTTCCCCCTTCCGCCGACCGACCAAAGGAGGCGCTAGTGCAGCGACCAGGACACATATCCACATCTGGCTTCCCACCCGCAGACATGGCCAATTGTGTCTGTAGGGACGCCCGACCAAACCGGAGGTAACACGGGGATGCGATCTAGCGAGCCCCGTGTTGGTAGGCAACGGAATAGACCGCTACGCTATCCGTACGCCCATATCATGCATAATTATGGTGACAACTCGAGAGTATAAACAAGGTGTCTGGACTGGCTTGAATCCAAGATGTCTGATAATGGTAAAAAGTGTAAATGAAGACATGCGAACAATCTGACCTTTAATAGGGCTCAGGGTACGGCTGCCTGTCATAGACCATGCCACCCGGGTAGTCGTCATGCATCACTTCTACATCCATGCCATCTATGGGCATTTCAGCTGGATACCCGCCATAGCCAGCGTAGGCAACGTCCAGCTCTGCAGCACACAAGCATACATGGAGCAGATGAGCAAAACTCTTAGGAAATTATGAGCATTTGATCTGTTATCACACTCTACATCAAATAAAACGCCTTTCCCATGGATGATTACCCACAGCTAAGTAAACATCAAGTCTTGATTGTGGTTCCTCCCAATTCTTTGCTGAAGCAGTTTAGGTTTTGGCGAGAATTCTTATTTATTTATTTTTTTTTGTAAAGATTTTTTTTAAACGATCATCAGGGCTTTTAATGGAATGTAGTAGAAAAAGCAAATGACTGATGCATTGTAGATTTGATGATTAGCGGTACAAATGTAGTAGTAGTGGACATAGCAGTTGTATCCTATGAACACCATGAAAAAAGATGGGAGACCACACTTTAAACGTTTCAGCTTATAAGACCCTCCACTCTTCACCAAGGCCAGCGCTGAGAAACGCCATAAAAGGAGAAAAGTCTGGAGCGAGGGAAAGGGAGGAAATGAGGCAAAAGATGCAAGGCGCAGACAAGGATTATTAATAGGGATAAAATTGACAAAGAAATAACTCTGTAACAGATATGAAACTCTAAATAACTACACATTTTTTGATAACCAGGAGGAAAGGATAGAAATGAAAACAGAAAGAGAAAAAAGGAACTAAAAAAAAATCCCAGGAAAGTACTGACAAGGCAAAAGAGAAGACAGATATCAATGTCAATGAGGAAGACATATTCAAAGTCTATCGAACTTTTTCCTTTCTTTGTATCCAATCTTGCCCAAATATGACATTTTGGACAAGGATTGTGTTACAGAAGGTGCAATGACGCAAGAGGAAAACTATTTCATGAGAGATAAAAGAAAGAGGAGATGGATTACACCACCCCCGGGATAAATATGAAGACCATGAAAACAAGCATGATTACAGTATACATGCTAACAGAAAAAAAATAAACTCTGAGGCACTAAATAATCACTTGCTGAATGAGATTGCTTTGTATCTCGATGGCAATGTAAAAACAGACAAAAAGAAATGGGGGCTTTTCAGGCATTTTGTAGGCCACTCATTTGTCCCACTAAGATTCAAGGATCACTGTAAAATATTCGCCTAGCTTCTTGCGTCTTCTCCCAAAAAAAAAAAAGGCATGTACCTCTTTTTTCATTATAATAAAACACGTTCTTTGAGACTACCCGCTACGAGATCCTACTGTCAAACATTGCTGTGTAATGGAATGTGTGGGCTACGTATCAGCACCGCATGCAAAACAACTTGGTTAGCACAATGTTGCTCTGGTAGGGCGGGTGGTGCACTAACCCAGTGTTAGGGGCAGTGGAATGTGCTGTATGGGCACATTTCAGCCGGAGTTACTCACCGTCTGTTGTGTAGCCTCCATCCATTGCAACGGCATTATGGGCCTGCAGTAAGGTCACCAGAGGGTAAACGACAAAACCAGGGTCAATTGACTACTATACAGAAATGTTATTAGCATCAGTGTCTCCACAAACTCTTAACACCACCTTCACCTAAACACAATATATCGATATCATGAGAAGATCACAGCACTGATATGAGATGGTAGTAAATGGAAATGACAAAAATAAAATGATATTTATAATACAAAGTTTCTGCAGTTGCCCCATCCCAGCAGCGGGGGGAGCCAGACACTCACCCTCTCCCAGGCAACCGGGTCGTGTTTGAAGAGGGAGTGCGTGAGCTCAACGGAAACACGTTTCTTGTAGTCCGAGCTCTTGTCCTCAGAAATACGGAAGAGGACAGCCGCAGCATAGGTGGCTTGGGGGGAGCGGAAGATAAGGTCAATGTTGTATAGTGGGAAAAACCCATTCCTTCCACAAAGTTCAAACTTAAAGGCATGCTGAGCAGGATTCCCCCAAAGTATAAACCTATCCAGAAATGTACCTACTTAACCATTATTTATGGGCCATTGTCATTGGTGTTCCATGTCAGTGTCTGTACAGTCCAAGCTTTTTGTCTGCATTTCTTGTTTTATGAATGTTCAGGATGTTTCTGAGCATCCATCAACCCTTTGGCAGCATGTCTGTCAGTCAATACATGCGACCAAAAGCACTGCTTGTGAGTGCAGCGCTCAGTGAGCGTGCCAGATTGATACAGCTGAAATGACACAATGGTGGACACAGCACCTAAATGCAGCAAGGCGAAAAGCCAAGCAGACTGAGCTCACTCCAAAATCAGAGTGAGTCTGGGGGTTGGCTTTCTACTGTTGGCAAGTTGCGGGTTGTGGGCTTCATATCGTGTCGCGCTAGGGAGGGTGGGACAACTTTTCAGGTTTTGTTTAGAAGCTGCGAGCAGCAGAATGCAACTCAGTGTACATTGAAATAAGTGTGGTGAAATTGGTATTTGTGTTTTGGGAAGGACAAATCTGAGATATTTCTGATTAAAGAGTCAAGGGGTTTTCTAAACAACTAAAATATAAAGGCCATTTTTCATGAGAGCTAAACTGAATATCAATCCTCTTGCCTAGGCCATCGTTGCTAATTACATCTTACATAGGTGCCCTACCCATTAACCCTAATACTACATGAAAACCTACAATCACCTACCTAAACCTCAGGTAAGGATCTTTTTATGTACATGTAATGTAAACCACACTCTCCCATGAAACAGTGCCCCATGGTTTAATTAAGGATTGCTAAAACCACTGACAAGACATTTTGTAAATACCTCTCTAATAAAGTTAAAAAAAAAGTCAGATGAATAGAAATGGCTACCCAAAATCTAAAATGTGAAAAGTATAATTTTCATAGTACCGCTTGGTGGCCATATACAATATATTAGTGCACCATCTAAATCCCCTTACCAATGCCCTCATTGCTTGAGTGCAGCAGCTCCATCAGCGGAGCTGACGCACCCTCTGCGTCGATAAGCTCGGCTGACGGTTTGTCCAGGGACAGCTCACACAGAGCTCCTGTTGCCACACGCTTCACGTTGTCCACTGGGGAGTACAGGAGCTGGAGAGAGAAAAGGACGCACCATTAAGGCACTGAAACACGGAGCCAAGCGCCAAGATATCTGCATCTTAACTTTCAACAATCTCGTGATGGGTGCTGATGTACCGTTGTCATATTCCGTTACCTGTACAAACAAAGGAATGGTCTGCATGCTGGCAATCTCGCCTCTGTTGACGGGATCTCTGGCCATGATGTGCAGTGCTCCTGTGCAGCCCTCCACAATCTCCTCCATCCTCACTCCATCCTGGGAAAGGGAGATAAAGAAAAAGAACAAAAGATAATCATTTGCACATTGATCGATTGGGCTGAATTTGATGACTGTTTATTGTTGTGCATTTTCCACCATGTTGATCAGTTAATATTAAGAAAGACAGTTACTGCTGGGATAGGCTCCAGCAACCCCACGACCCTGAGCAAGGATAAGTGGTTTGGATAATGAATGAATGAATGAATTTTAAGAGAGGCTTATTAAGGAATGACGCATGCACACACACCTGATAGTTCTGCTGGGTGGATGAGCCATGTTTCTGGGCGTCCTGGTGGGCTTTGAGCAGCAAGTTGACCAGACGTGGGATTGCTCCTGCATCCCTCAGAGGGGCCTGGTTTTCTGGGCACAGAGCCAGGTTCCGGATCAGGCCGACCACAGCCTGCAAGGGAGAAGAGCCAGCGTTAGCATCAGAGCATCACGTTGTTTGGTAATCAAAGGTGATAGAAAACGTTCAAATCTTTCTATCTGCATGACTATGCTTAGATGTATGATTGACCTACTGTGTTTTAAGACACCCCCCCTTCCTCCCCAACATCTTATTTCATACTACATGCATGCTGTGTGTATATCATGCTCTTCTGCCCCCAAACAGCCTTGGCAAACAGCCCTATCCTCAATCCCTTCTCTCCATCTGTCAAGTCTCTATCTCTTTGCTATTTAGTTCCATCTTTCTTTTCCAGAATCTATGTTTTTGCTGCTCATTTTTCATTACTTTGCTCTCAGACTTTACCCAGACCCTTTGATGAATCAGAGGTAGTATTTGTTGGCTTTTCTCCCCTTCGTCTGCAGTTATTTAATCATCACTTGATTCCCCATATATTTTGTTGGTCCACAGACTGGTTATGCTGACTCTTCATCCTACGTTGTCTGAACTTCCTTCCATTGGCTCTTGTGGACTTCCCACTCCCCAGACATACACCCTCCCCCATCTCTCCCTGTACCTTGATGACAGGCCAATAGTAGGGCTGGTTGAGCAGCTTGACGATGGCAGGGATACCGTAGTGCAGCCGTACAGCGTTCTGCGCCATTTCTGCGTACTGGTGACGTGAGGTCAGATGGCGCAAAGCACAGACAGCTGGCTCGGTTACATCCTCCTTCTCGCTGGCCCGCAGGATGGCGTGGATCAGCGCCTCCACGCCGTTACTCTGGGTGACCAGGCTCTTGTTGTGACTGTTGTTGCACGTGAGGTTGGAGAGGATACCAGTGGCGCACGTGAGCATGTTCAAGTCATCCGAGCTAAGCAGGCCCACCAGCACTTGCAGCAGGCTGTCCATGCCCTCCTGTTCATAGGTCAGAGGAAGAATTTAAAGGAGAAAGCCTTACAGTATTTCAGATTTAAAATTATATGAGATGAAAAAATTATATATACAAGCGCACATAACGTCAGAGATACGAAGCACAACTGTTGCGTGACTGTTGTAAACAGAACGATACGGGAACACGGTCTTAAGTTTGTAATTGGAAATGGGGCGAGTATTGAAGTATTGACTACACATTTTCAACCGAGAAGATAATATTGCATATTATTTTTGTAACAACCTGACTGGATGCTGAACATAGATGTTTGTAAAAATATATGCTTTTGCATTGCTTCAACGGTGCTCAAGTCAGCTTGTCTGAAAAAATTTTCTTGACTAACCCACAGCCCAGAAAAGCAAGCTGCCACATCAGAAACACTTAAACAAATCGGTCTTTTGATAAAAGTTTTTAAGTGTGTTAAAGACAATCGAGCATGTCTTACTTGCATCGCTGCTGAAGACATTTCTGTGAAATCCTACCTTGAATGAAACTGCATGGGCAGTACCAAGTGATAGAACATGAGGGAGAGGTGAAGAGAGAATAGTGGTGGGGGTGCAGAAAAAATATATATTCTTCTAATTTCTTTACCAATTAGCATTATAATGTTAACAAAAGATGAAAAATCATTAACACTAGAATGACCAAGGCCATCAATTTGGTGGTTTTGGCTTTCCAAAGTTTAATAACCTTATGGAAAGAAAAAGCAAAAAGACAGACCTGCCATCCCTGAATGCTCTAAAAATTGCATATATTTGCATTAAAATGAGTTTAAGATCAATTGCACAAGAAAAAAAGTTATGATAAGATCTACCTAAAATGACCATGAGCGGTCAAACTGACGGCGTGTAATTTGCGCTTCATGTCACTATTTACGACGTGTGTTGGTCGCGTCAATTGCTTCGTGAAGTTCATTGCTCAGTCCTAGAAACACACTAGCGTTCTCCAGTGCAGAGAAATAGTCTAAACTTGATTTTTGACTATTGCCAACATGTCTGTTTACAGACGCCATTTCAGACACACCATGACTACAACCGAGGCGTTGCAGTATTTACAGCCTTTGGACAGCGGCCATTTTAAATTGTTTGTAAAATAGTATGAAAGGTGCTAAAAAGTTACTTTTGGTGTCAGTCGTTTCCTAGACATACTAACATATAACATAATATTTCAGTTGGGTATTTATCTTGACGGACAGACTATAGAGTTTAAAAACGTGGGCAGTCATTTTGACGGCGCATGGTGGCTCTAGTAGTTTTTAAATTCCAGTCGTTGTTTGGGACTGTTTCAATGGTTATTTTCAGTTCTTTTTTTTATACATTTCACGTTTTATAGGCCTTGTTACGTTTGTTAGATTAGAAATACGTGTTTTCCGTTTTGTTTTTCAGGTCATATTTTCACTTTTTCAATTTTGCTATTCAAGTTCGACCATGTCTCTCTGAAGTTTAAATTGTTTAAAAATAGTATTATAGTTGTTAAATTTTTAATTTTGGTGTCAGTCGTTTTCTAACAGACACACTAACCTATGCAATGCATTAATATCGCAATTAGGTATTTATCTTGGGAGAATATAGAGTTTAAAAACCGGCGGTCATTTTGACTGCCCATGGTCGTTTTAGGTCGGAGTGAAATCCTGGTCGTTCTCATGTTAATGTCTTACAACAACATATAATATTTTTATTTTTAGAGCCCCCTCCCTCTCGAATCTATGCAGAAGGTAAAGCTAAACCTGAGACTACATGTCAGTTTGTGAGTGAATGAGTGAGGTTCATGAGGCGCTTCACATCTATAAAGTATTTATACCTCCAATCATTTCTACATTCAAAGAGCCAGAGTGAAAAGTAAAGGGAAGAGAGGATGATACAGATAAGTCACAGATGAATGCTTGAGGCTGACCTGTTTGGTGGCAGCATCCGACAGGTTCCTGAGTGTCCACAGACAATTCTGCATCAGACGCTGGCTGGAGCCTGTCAGGTGTTTACCCAGAGCCTGCATCCCACCTGGATGGGAAGAAGTGTTCCCCTGTTAAAAGCCATTCGGTTTGTACATTGATGTAGCACTGCAACTGATAAGCTGTCATTTCCTCTAACACATTGTGGACGTTTATTAGGAAGTTGCTATTCATATCTGTGCTTAAGTGACTCAACTGAGAATTAGGTTAAGCACCAGATTACTGTGCAGGAGTTATTGTTCAAGTTCCTGATTTCTCTGTATATGGCAAGATGCTCTTCAGTTCATGACTGTGTTTTCCTTTCTAAAAAAAAAAACAAAAAACAAGCCAGACTTTCTAAGAACAACATCCTTCTGTGTTCTTATTGATATAAATATATTTGATGCATGTATCACACTCTGTTCTGCTATGTGTATCGCTCCATGTTGCATGAATAAATTCACTTCATAACCACACCGTACCACAGTGTGAAGACTGAGCTTTCTTTCACAGTATGCATCATAAAGTTGACACAACTGTGCAACCAGCCCATCTGCACAGGTGAGCTCTTACACAAACAGACATAGACTACATACCAGCCTCAACAATGGCAGGTTTGTTGCTGGGGCAGACAGAGAGGACTTTGAGAACACGGCTAGTGGTCCACAGCAGCTTCTCATAGCTGTAGTTTCTCATGATGTGAACCAGACCCTCAGGACCCCCATTGGCAAGAATGATCAGCTGCAAGTGAGGGGAAAAGTGCAAATAAGGGTGGTTAAGAATAGTGGAGTAGCAAAAACAACATCAATCAATCAATCAATCAATCAACCAATCAATCAATCAAGTTACACAATACCTGTTTTTATGTTCTGAAATCAGCCATTAAGGTTGTCATTGTGTAAGCTTTAAAAGGCTGTGACATGCCCAGGCCTAATGAACTGGCTAAAGCTCACTAGACTGCACATGAACACGCCAATCCCATCCATTCATGAGATGGATTACTCCTTTCATATGCCATACCCAAATAAACACACATTCAGTACCATATTTCCCAGACTACAAGTCGCACTGGAGTATAAATCGCACTCAGTAAAAAAAAGGGTTGTTGCGAGGCAAAAACACAAGTCGCGTAAGTGTATGTCACATTTATACAGCGGTACAGTATTTTAAATTGAGTCACAAGATTAAACAGTGTCAACTAGTGGCCTTTGTTGAAATGCAGTATATTTATCTGACAAAATTAGATCATATAATTTGCTTTGAAGTATAAACTGCAGGACCAGCCAGACAAGTAAAGAACAGTGACTTATAGTCTGGGAAACACAGTACATACTGTGGTACTACCAAGATGGAACAACGAAGACACAATTCCTGAAAGAATATACATACTGTAACTCTCTCTCTCTCTCTCTCTCTCTCTCTCTCTCTCTCTCTATACACACACACACACACACACACACACACACACACACATACACTACCGTTCAAAAGTTTGGGATCACCCAAACAATTTTGTGTTTTCCATGAAAAGTCACACTTATTCACCACCATATGTTGTGAAATGAATAGAAAATAGAGTCCAGACATTGACAAGGTTAGAAATAATGATTTGTATTTGAAATAAGATTTTTTTTACATCAAACTTTGCTTTCGTCAAAGAATCCTCCATTTGCAGCAATTACAGCATTGCAGACCTTTGGCATTCTAGCTGTTAATTTGTTGAGGTAATCTGGAGAAATTGCACCCCACGCTTCCAGAAGCAGCTCCCACAAGTTGGATTGGTTGGATGGGCACTTCTTTGAGCAGATTGAGTTTCTGGAGCATCACATTTGTGGGGTCAATTAAACGCTCAAAATGGCCAGAAAAAGAGAACTTTCATCTGAAACTCGACAGTCTATTCTTGTTCTTAGAAATGAAGGCTATTCCATGCGAGAAATTGCTAAGAAATTGAAGATTTCCTACACCGGTGTGTACTACTCCCTTCAGAGGACAGCACAAACAGGCTCTAACCAGAGTAGAAAAAGAAGTGGGAGGCCGCGTTGCACAACTGAGCAAGAAGATAAGTACATTAGAGTCTCTAGTTTGAGAAACAGACGCCTCACAGGTCCCCAACTGGCATCTTCATTAAATAGTACCTGTTAGAGCCTGTTTGTGCTGTCCTCTGAAGGGAGTAGTACACACCGGTGTAGGAAATCTTCAATTTCTTAGCAATTTCTCGCATGGAATAGCCTTCATTTCTAAGAACAAGAATAGACTGTCGAGTTTCAGATGAAAGTTCTCTTTTTCTGGCCATTTTGAGCGTTTAATTGACCCCACAAATGTGATGCTCCAGAAACTCAATCTGCTCAAAGAAGTGCCCATCCAACCAATCCAACTTGTGGGAGCTGCTTCTGGAAGCGTGGGGTGCAATTTCTCCAGATTACCTCAACAAATTAACAGCTAGAATGCCAAAGGTCTGCAATGCTGTAATTGCTGCAAATGGAGGATTCTTTGACGAAAGCAAAGTTTGATGTAAAAAAAATCTTATTTCAAATACAAATCATTATTTCTAACCTTGTCAATGTCTGGACTCTATTTTCTATTCATTTCACAACATATGGTGGTGAATAAGTGTGACTTTTCATGGAAAACACAAAATTGTTTGGGTGATCCCAAACTTTTGAACGGTAGTGTACACACACACAGACCTTGCTCTCCTGATTGCCATACGACAGCAGTTGCAGACAGTCTGTGGTGATGGCCAGGAACTTAGGGTTGCTCTTCTTCAGCAGAGGAACCATTTTCTGGAGGCCATCGGCAAGACGAACAGCCATCTTTGCTCCCTCTTGGTGCAGCAGCAGGTTGTGGAGAGTGGTGATGGCATAGAACAGCACTGACTCCATCGGAGAGCTGAGGGGGTTGAGAGATTTAAATGAGATGCAGAGATGCAGTTCCACTCCGTCTAACAAATTACAGCCTGTATCTACCACTGCCATCAAAACAACAAGTGTATATAGCGGTATGCCGGGTGTGTATTTCATATTTGCACCAGAATTTATCCTCAGAAAACTACAAATGAGGATAAAAGCCACAAATTCCATTGTTTCATTGATCCCACTGTCCTTCTATCCATCCCTCTCTCCTACCTGAGCATGCGGACCAAGGCGGGGATGCCTCCGGACTTGAAGATGGACAGCAAACCCTCCCTCTGGTGGGACAGGTTGTGCAGGATGCTAGCGGTTGCCCGGGCCGTCTCCATGTCGCCCGTGTTTTGCATGGCCCGCACCACTGCTGCCACCACCTGTGGCGACTGCATCAGCACACGCCGCGAAGCCTCTTTGCGTGTCAGCTGGTTGACAATCAGCGCTGCTTTATTGACCACCACCTGATGGGTAATAAAGGGTTTACACAATGGGTAAGCAGTAGAGGCTTAGGGTAGAAAATGGATGAAGATGACATATGATAAGGCTTTTTCATTCAGACTTGGAAGGATTGTGGTTTAGGAGAAGTTCAGATAGTTAAATGTTAGAGGTGCTGGTATGCTTAGTAAAAGATGGGCCTTTAAACAATTGTAGAAATACAGCTGATGTGGATGAGAGAAAACTGAAGGCAAAGGTTTGTTTAAAAAGAGACTTGGCTTTAGGAGTAAAATCCCAATAATTCTGGTGAGTGAAAAAATTAAAAAGGCAAAGGTCGGTAATATTTGCTATGCATAATGAGATACTGACAGTGAACCAGTGTGCTATGGATTGATGCAGAAATAATCACAGCAGGTCATAGGTTAACATCTGGACAGACACATGCTAAACAGGGACCCAAAGAACTTTTTTATTTTATTTTGGTTCATCACCTGGTCTTCATCATTAAGAAGTTTTGTGAGCTCAGGCACGGCACGGGTGGCCAGCTCAGCATCATCCTGGTAGTTGATCAGATGAATGATGGCCGTCTTCAGCAACTGTGAGGGCTCAGCCAACCGTTGAACATTAGTCATCTGAGATGCATCTGTCTGGGTGGACAAGATGGTCGTGCCCTCCACCAATGTCTCTGGGAACATGGCTGCCCGCACTCGCTGGGCCCTGGTCAGCGTATACTGGGACTCCAGTTCTGTTGAATGGTAAAGGAGAGTGGAGGAAGGGGAAGAGAAGAAGAAACAATGTTTCATAGGCATTAATAACATGACGTCAATGATAAAAGTAAAACTAATGTTGACAAAGGTGTAAAAGTGTTGTTGGTGGTCCTAATAAACAGATCCCAATGCCCAGTACAGTGACAAGGACACTGTGTTGTAGGAGATGCTGTCCTTTGAATGAGACATTAAACTGAGGTCCTGACTCACTGTGGTCATTAAAGATCCCATGCCACTTATCGCAAAGAGTAGGGGGTTCCCCGGTGTCCTGGCAAAGTTCCCAACCTGGCTCTCTCCATCTGGCCAACTAATCATCCCCCCGTGTAACTGGCTCAGTGACTTCTCCCTCGCCACCTCAAGCTAATGTGTGGTGAGCGTTCTGGTACAAAATGGCTGCCGTGTGTAGCCCAGGTGGGTGCTACACATTGGTGGTGGTTGAAGTGAGTTTCCCCCCTTCACTGTTAAGTGCTTTAGGTATCAAGATAAAGCGCTATATAAATGTAATAATAAATAATAATAATAAAATAATAACAATAATAATAATAATATGAATTATATGGGAAGGCACTGTTTTGATTCTGCTGTAGTCATAAAAGCACCTTTCTACCATTTGTGTACTTGAGGTGTGTGTGTGTCTGTCTGTCTGTCTGTCTTACCACCAGGATCTTCACTTGTGACAGTTGTGACTGTGTACTGCTTGGAGGTGGTGTACTCCGAGCTTTCATCATCTCTGACGGTGGTGGCTCCAGACTGAATGCCCGAGTCTGTGCCATAGTATGTCTGCTGCCATTCCGTCACCTTCATCATGCCCTCTGGCTCACCCACTAAAAAGAAAGGAAGAAAGGCCTTGTGAGAGATATTCAGAAATACTGGACAAAACAAATTTCACAACAGATT
The DNA here is from genome assembly GCF_029633865.1 of Lampris incognitus. Lineage (NCBI taxonomy): Eukaryota > Metazoa > Chordata > Actinopteri > Lampriformes > Lampridae > Lampris > Lampris incognitus. The sequence continues at coordinate 27,090,028 of NC_079215.1, forward strand.
CTACCACTACATTGACAGGAGGAGAGGCAAGGTTCAGGGCTCCAGACTGGTCACACTTTTGCAGCCACTTTTTTTTTTTAAGGTGGGAGTGATTTTTTATTTATTTTTTTTAATCACAAAAGGTAGCACTGGTGCAACTGCACAATTAATGGACGTTTAGGGAAAAAAAAATTTTTTTCCACTGTCCGATTGTGCCTTACAAACATCTACAATAAATCTCATCACTCATAGGTGGTGGGTGAGGCTGAGGATGGGCAAGGCTAGTATTTGACTATCATATTTGTTTTAACAACCACGGAGGACAATGTTATGTTTATAACAGCAGTTCTGTGCACAGACTGCAAATAATAACACAGTAAAAGTAGGCTGACTACTAAAGTTACATGCATAGGCATGTCAGAAAATGGGCTGGCATTAAGTGGCTGTGGCAGGTGGTTAGAAATTGAGTTTTGATAATCCCAAACATTTGGGAATTGCTTTGTTTACATTAGCCAATGCCAATACTGTTTTTGATTATGTTTCTATTGTAATTGTAACCAAGTTATTATAGATTATCATTATTTTTTTTATTATTATCTAGGGCTCCAGACTGCGACCAAAATGGTCGCATATTGAGAATGTGCTAGCTGCAATTTCATGTGGTCGCATTCATGCTAATCGCACGAATGTGAGATTAGGCAGCGTCTAGATGGTGGCATAGCTCACAATGCCCCCGCTGTTCTGCCGGTAATTACCGGTCAACAGCGGAGTAATTACACCAGGGGCACAGAGATCGGCTAGCGCGTCTACTGAATTCATATCATACAAGTCGGAAAGGTGCGAGCAAATCATGTGCTGGTGCGACCAACTGAGAAAGTTGGCAGCACCAGTGCTAAAAGTGGAAAAGATAGTCTGGAGCCCTGAGGTTTAAAAAGGCTTTTTTTTTTTTGTATGCCATTTATGGTACTACAAACATTACAGCCCCTTCACTGTTAGCAACTGCTTTGTTGGATTTAGGAATGGGACTATACTGAAAAATATAGTTGGATTGGTTGACCACAATCAAGACTTAGACCTTTTTACAGATAACAGTGAACAGCCGGAAAAGAGGAAAAGCCAAAGGGGAAACCAAAAATCCGCAAGCCAAATAAAGAAGAGTACACAATTTCATTTCAGGGTTGGCGAAGAGATGAGGAACCAAAAAATGTTTTTTAAATAAAATAAGAGGAATAGAAAAGAAGAAGAGGAAGATCAACGAAACATAGAAACAAAACATTCATTACAGCGAAAATGTTTCGAGAGTCACTCACTTTGCATTGCCATCCTCACCGCCTAGGCTCAAAACAATGGAGCGAACCTAGAAAAGACACAAAGCAGAACAACCAAATGACGAATTTAACATCTTCACTCATATAAATGACTGTTATGCTACTCAAACATTACCCTTTTAATAAGTTAACAGTCAGGCAAGGTGTGGCAGTGACTTCAGTTGCTCCCTGATCCAGTCATTTAGCTGTCATTCACCCTGTAAAGAGGCTCAGGGAATCAGACACCCTTATGCACCCTGCCCTGACAAACCCACGGTTCAGACCATGCAGCACCGTGGGCCTGGTGGGAGTCTGGGCAGGGAGACAGCTGTGCGACAGGAATGCAAAGCCACTCAGCCCAGTTGACCTCTGACCTCTGCCCCGTCCGTACAGCCGTGGGAGCTATAGGCGCCTGCTGCTGACGCACAGTATCTGCAATCAGGGACTGGCCTAACAGGTTTTGGAGCTCTTGTATGAGCTAGCCAAAATGTAAGAGACTGTGAGCAGGCTTACTCTCACACTACCACTCCTCACACAAAAGCCTCGCCCAAAAACATGCTGGAGAATTTCACCTGAACTGTGTTGGCTTAGTTCAAATGCAACCGCCAATTTACATTCTTCAGCATGCTTTTTGGTTGGGACTAGTCGCTCCTCAGGTTTTTTTTTCTCCCCTCTTTATGCCATTCCCCTCACAAAATCCCTCCGACTCCTGCAGATTTTTATCCATTCCTATCACAGTATGTATTCTCTGATTCAAATAATGAAATCTTACACTTTCCAACTCTTCCTCCTTCGCAGTCACTATGATGCATGCATGTCTTGGGGCGTTTCCATTAAATGCATGATCCTGTGTGTGAGTGACGAGCCCAGGATATAAGTGAGAAGGTCAGTTTCTGACACTTTATTCTTCATTTTTGGTTTTGTCTTGAAACTCAACGACTTATCTCAGATGGTTGTCCTGCATCTTATCCCATTATTGAATTATTGATTTAAAAGAGACATCCCATGGCATTTCTTTTGATTATATATAGCATGAAACAGGCTTGTATTGTCTATTAAAGAATTTACTTGAATCACTGGATTTATAAATATATCTCTCCCCCACTCTTCTACTAATAACATACAACCTTGGGGGGGGGGGGGTCTGCACCTGATGCTGAAGCTAATCAGCACCTGAGATTATTCTCTTATTTTCCATGTGATGGACTAATTCAGACCAGTGCTTGTCCTTATGCGTATATGCTTACCTGTAGGAGGTAAAGGGCAACAGGGGCCTTGATGACCATGCCTGCTTAAAATACATTCTCCCTTTATAGAAAACACAGCCAAGTGACTCATACACAAGTAGTCTTCATTATGCCCTGGGGTCTCATGGGGCCAGGCCAGAAGAATAATCTGTGCTTGCAGGTACACGCTATCTTGCAGATGATACACTGACTCATCCTAGCAAACGCAAGAAACTCTGCTTGTATAGGTGTCGACCTTTTTCACTCCAAATTTTCAAAAGACAAGATGTGATGGTAAAATGACAAAAGATAGTTTGGCCACTACGAGAGGGAATATATATATAAAACCTAATTTTATAGACTGGTTATCCCAAAAGCATGAGAAAATATTGTAATGATCACGGATGAATAGTCTCAGTAGCCCTTGGCTAACGGGTTGGACCCTTTAGTCGAGCGGTTAGCGATGTCTCCCGTGGTGTGAGAGATACGGGTTCGCGTCTCGGCTGCGGCAGTTGCTGTGATTGCCACCCGAATTTGCTACATTGGTGTCAGAAGTGGGATACATGCGGACGTGCTTTCCCGAAGGAGGGAGGTAGTGTAACGTGCGTGGATAAGTAGACACGTTGGCCATTGGCTAACGGGTCAGACCCTTTAGTCGAGCGGTCAGTAATGTCTCCCACGGTGCGGGACATACAGGTTTGCGTCCCAGCTGCAGTAGTTCCAGTGGTTGCCCCCCGAATTCCCTACAATATATAGAAACAGAATCCAGACAGTATTTTTTATTTTTGCAAACTACAAATGAACTACTCGGGTACATATCGGCAGGGCTGTTTCCAGTTAAATGGCAAGTGTTTGTGTGGTGTTTATTTCCCTGGGTGAGGCAGTTGTCTCAGTCTACAGGTGCGGGGCTGAGACACACCCTGCGTATCACCTGGCTGACAGAAAATCTGCACATGTACTGTGTTGTAGTAGAGGTTTTATCTGTTCATATATCAGATGTGTGGAACAACACTCAATCCTCATCTACAGGTTTGGCTCCATCTTGGTTTTCAGCCACAAGTGCACACTGGCCAGCTCTCTGCCATAACACACCCAAGCCTGGCAAACCCATTACGCTCCAATGCGCTGCTCCTAGCCTGTAAGTAAGGGAACATGTTTTCCTAGCGGTCAGCTGACAGTGCCCTGACCTCAGCTGTCCCAGACTATAGAGTAGTTCCAGGCATAGGGCACTTATGCCAGCGGGCTAACAGCAGATAGCAGGAGAGGCTTGTCAAAACTGTATTCAGAGTGGACCTCAGTCACACAGAAAGACAACTGAAATACATTAGACTGAATCTAATGTAGGCGTATAGTTTAAAAGGAATATACAGCACATCTAAGATTCCCATCCGAGTCTGATGTGGTCACAACACCACAACTTAAGCTAAAACATGGAGGCCTGTATGACATCGCTCTCGCTCATAACTAGTTATGAATATCATTTATGTGCCACTCCCTCCCTTGGAAATAAGGAGCTCAAGGTTGTATTGTGGACTTTGTTCTCTTCCCTTCAGTTGTGGAGTTAATAAGTGATACAAACTTTCACTCCTAGTGCACTTTGCTCTTTCACCCTGTCTACCACCACCACCTCCCACATAAACAGACGCTACTACCATGGGAGCAGTACGTCTCTTACAGGATAGATACGAGTCATACTTTTCTTCAGAGTTGAAACACCAATGCCAACCGACACCCACTATCTATTCCTCTTAAGCAACTACTACTATGGATGATTGTTGACTCAGGGGGTTTTGAAAAACCATGCACAGTTAGAGCAGGAATGTGCTTTCGTGAGAGATGCCAGCGAACGAGTTTGAACAGAGCAAGAGAGAGAGAGAGAGAGAGAGAGAGAGAGAGAGAGAGAGAGAGAGAGAGAGAGAGAGAGAGAGAGAGAGAGAGAAAGAGAGATGAATGCTCTTTGGGGCCCAGCCCTGAAATACTGGTGTGACATTCTACTCAAATGTGGTATATTCAATCCGTCCAGTAGACATAAATCTTTTGCTGAAAAACAACAACCCCCCCCCCCCCGAGTAAAAAGAAAATACCCAAAGTTGCTGACCCTCTTTTTCAATAGCATTTTTTCACGAGGTTCACTGAAATAAGTTGGATAAAAGCATTATTCACGGACACTACATCCAAACTGTGACAGTGGCAGAGGTTGAGAAATTAAATTCACGGTGAGAATGGGATCCCGCCTCCCCACAGGCATGACATAAAGGGAGTGTTCCCACAGCGCTGACTGGGCCTGAACAAGGGTGTGGTGATGCAGTCAGTGTTTAGGTGTACATATGGACTGAGTAAAGGTTCGTCTGCTGCACACACCCAATGGCCTGAGGGGTAAAACTGCTGCATGTTCTTGTGACCAAAGCCTTACTCTAGTGACACTATGCAGTTACACACCAAGCAAGTCTACTGGCAATACTCAGTCTGCTGTCTCACAGGTCAGATTTGAACTTTGCAAAACCAAGCAACGAAAGACCTGGTGATGGAGCCTGTTCTATCTTAATTCCAAAAGGGTGAACTCCTACCAACATGGTATGGGTGTATCATGGACATCACTGGGGTCAATGTTGGTGACTGGGTCCATTGCCGTCTGGTCTTCCTAAGCTTAGGCACACCCTTCCTGCAGAGCTTGAGCTTGCAAAGCTAAAAAAGGTCACGTCTCTTTTAGGTCACTCCCGAAAAACACTTTTCACGTGTTAATTTAAAATGCTTTGTGTAATTCTGGTAGTACCTGACCATTTTATTCATGTAGGCTCTGACTGTTTTATAACCCTGCTTTAATTCGAGTTCAGTGTTTTATTGCTTATTTTGTTGCCTTTTTCATCTGTGGGACATTTTGTACCACTCTTATGGTTGCTTTGTATGATATCAGTGCCACAAAAATATTGGATAGGACATTCATGCAGCCTTGATCTATTATATATGGATCACACTTGATATTCAATTTGAATTAGAACATGTTTCCCTTTTGGCTGGGTGTAATGATAAAATCATGCTCTACAGTGAAAGACACACAAATAGAGTTGCATGGTGTTAGGCTGATATTAGGATCAAGGGGGGCCCACAAATATGACAGCTTATGCCCCATTACCAAACATCTGTACAGCTTAATGCACGATCTGAATAGAACCAACTTGTCTACTTGACATACCCTACGGGCTATCCATACACAGACACACACACACAAATCCCCTGACATGCAACACACCATTCGGTTAACTTATCCCGTTTCCCCAAGTGACTTAAATACAACATCCTCCACACGTCCATTCCAACCCGCTTTATGTACTAAATGGCTTTGTGAGTGGACGGGCGGCCAGCTGGGCTTTCCCTGTTAAGAGGCTGCGGTTAGAAAGCGCTCCCTTGACATTAAATGCTTTTTGTGCATCTGTCTGGCTGTCTCGCTCACTCCATCATGTGGCTGGGATCCAGACTGGGAGAGAAAATGGAGACCCCCAAAACCTCCTCTTCCCCTTATCTCATTCCTCCACCCCCCGCCACCCACCACTCATCGTAACATGGACTGTCATGGCACTGTTGTGTAGGCAGTGGGGGCTAATTGCATAGCTGCTGGGTATAAATCGATATGGGAGGATGTGAAGTGGTGCAAGGCTAATGGATCTTTTGTGGTGGGTGACAGGAAGCAGTGGTCACCGCACTCTATGACTCACCATCACCATCACAATCAGGCTCAGGGTTAGTTTCTGTCCGGACGGTGGCCTTTTTTTTTTTTAAGTTTTGTACTGAACATTTGCAAATGTTCCCACTTCCAGTCATTCCCTAAAGGTAAAAGTGCGATTCCAAACTAGGCTGCAGCAAGGTCAAGGGTTAAAGACAGCGGAGAGGATGGAAAAAAAATAGCTTGGTGTCAACTTACTGTCAGCAAAAATACAAAATACAAAAAAAAAGTTGCTGAACATTAATCAGTTCACAAGTACAGGTAGCTGATTAAAACAAAAAAACAAAAACAAAAACAAAACACAAACAAGCCTGAAAGCTGACAGACACTGCAGAAACAGAATTGGTGTAGTGCTGCTGTGCACTTGCGCAAGACTAAGTAAATTTGCAAGAGCATTTGTGTGACAGATACACTATACTCCATCTGCCCTTTGCATGAGTATGTGGATTACATTGTGAGTTACTCAACCTTCTGAGGTTGGTGAAACAAAATATCATAAACTGTAAAGAATGGCAGAATTAGCTTCACGTTATTCACTTGGTGCTCTGTCAGATATTTACCAAAGTTTCAAACAGAGGACTGATTGTCAAGCACAGTTACTGCACCAATAAACAAAATAAACAAGAGAATATATGACCCAAGACTGCAGCTACTTAGATGAGTGGAATTAGGCCAGTGCATACAGTATGACTGCTGGGTAATTCATGTTGTTTACTCCCAGCAGAGTCTCGCAGTGAATCAAAGGAAATGCGAGTTGTCTTGGAGGAGGGGTGCAAGTGCAGAACTAGATCAGATTACACAGGGCTAGTATGCAGATAGAGGAGGAGAGAACTGGTAAAAAAAAAAAGCTGTGCCGGAAATCACCATAAACCTTCATTTACATTATTTGCACAGCGACAGAGTTCACAGACAGGTCCAGAAAATATGGGCAACGAGACAATTAAAGAGGACAGAGTAGAAACTAAGTCCACAGATGAAGGGGCAAGGCCAAAGTTTATTCTTTCAAATCATGACAAGACTCAATTAAAAAAAAAAAGGATAGGATGGAACTCAAGTAGTTAAATATGATTCCATGGTTTTTTGTTGTTTGTTTTTTTTTAAACTGAATGAAATATTTGAAAGTCTGGTGCCCTGCTCTTTTGTTTGAGGATGTAGAGGATGTTTTCTGATTTAACAATTTTGTGCTGGGCCTCATATGGGATGCCCCCCTCCATGTTGTTTGGCTGTGGGGAGGAAGGAAGTGGATGAACTAAGTCTCTGATACAGGACACAGAGCTTCTGTGTCCCAGTTACTTTGTTTGGGGCGAAGGGGAAAGAGCTGCAGCATTGTCCAGCTGGCCACTGTGACAGTGAAAAGCAAACCAGGTCTCAAGTGTCTCCCGCTGGATGCATCCAAAAAGCTGCAGCACATCCGTGGGGTTGGTTCTGTTTGTGCAACGGCCAAGTTTGGTCGCTGTGTCCAAAGCCCTCTCTCAGGTCCGGGAGGTAGGGAGTCCTAGCTTGCACTGCTACGGCTGTACTGGTGAGCACTGAGGCGATGTGACAGATGATGAATATTTCAGGGAGATCGGAGGCGTAGTTGTGGGGAGGGGGGAAGCTTGAGAATACAGCACACCCCATGAAAAAGTTCAACTGTCAAGTTGAGGGAGCCAACCAGACATCTAAAAGAGGTCCCAGCAGAATAATGTAAAAATGTATTTGCAGTTTATTCCATCGTATCATGCAAGACATGACTAAATAAATAAAAACAAAAGTTTGAATCAAATAAGGTAGGGCTGAACATTATATTGTTTAAGCATCGACATTGCAATATACACATGTGCAATAGTCACACTGCAAAGGATGCAAAACAAGGCAAATTGGGCTCATCTGTCACATCACACAAACTTTTTTTTTACTGCTTGATAGAAAATGAAAACAGTCATTTAAAAGAGATTTTTAAGTTAAGAGGTTTGTACTTTTGCAATGAATGTTAAGTTAGCTTTTTTTCCCCATGTTAATTCCCTTAAGTGATATTGCAGCTTTAAGTGTAATGCAATATTTCAAACAGGAGGACAGTGATAAGAAGCCTCCTGTAATCTGATGAATCCTCAAGACGACACCCTTCGCTCAGTCATTCACAGACTAGCCCTCTTCTTCTTCAGGTAACCAAAGTGCATAACAAATGCAGTGCTGATCAGGGACTATCCTGGTTTGATGGGAGAGCATTGAGGTTGTTCATACTCAACCAGAGTATTAACCCCCCCCCGGTGAGCTACTGAAGCTCAAAGCTGCACATATCTGGTGAAATTACAGTAACTCTTCTTTCTCTCTAATATCGTAATTCATATTGCAATGACAATTATTTGCTCAATATCATTCAACCCTAAAATGAGGAAAATGAGAAGAAAAAAAAGATTGTGAATTTCGACCAACATTTGTTCCACATCTGCTACTGAATCAGCCGTCGTTTCACTGTTTTCATTTGGCAATATTCACTCCTTTGTGAGAAGCCAACAATGTTCTACTTATATATGAGGTCAACCAGTGAAGTATTCTTAGTGATTAGCATTCCTTTTCTACCACGCCCAATCTCCCATTGGAGTGTCATTAAGGGATGGGTGAGTAGGTGGTAAAGAGGGAGAAAGACACCACAGGACTCGTCCAATCAATGTGCTGGGAAGTACAGCTAAGCCAAATCACCCGACCGTGAAAACTTTGTCTTTTGAGTCAGAGCCTGAATCTACTTTGTGAACTCCCTACTTGGGCATGCAGAGCTGTGTCAGTAATGAAAAAATGATCAGTGTGAATATATTCATGAAGAAACAGTAGGATTCAGCTATTTCCAGAATGCCGTCGGTTGATGGACCGAGTGTCTTAAGCAGGCCTTTGATAGGAGCTGACATGAAAGGAAGAAGTTGGCAGGAGACCGACATCCTAAAAATGCAAGTGATGGGAAAAAACCAGCCATTAGGCCTCTGACATTTTAAGCGAGGGGGCATCTTCTTGTCCTCTTTTGATCTAATCCAGAGAACTGTCTAAAACAAAAATAATTCCTTTCAGTGAATGCAATGGCAGCTCAGCAGGTTTCAGATGGCCAATGCCAACTTAACTTCCTATCACACTGTGCTGAAGACCTGTTGGAGGTTTCTCAGAGGAACTCCAGTGGAAGAATAGATCTTTTTAACATGATTCTTTGGCGGTTTTGTTTTTCGTTCAAGAACGCCCCCCCCTCAAAAAAAAGAAAAAAATCTTTGGAAAAATTTATTCGCTGTTCCACCATTTCCCCCATTCCTGCTTGCTGGCTAACTTGAATGGATTATTGCTTTTCTTTAGCTTGCACACACAAGCAGCCTGTAAAGCTATCCACTTAGAAAAGGGTTACATGACGCAACAGTTTTCCTTTGGATATGATAGACTGCGGTTTCTTATGGCAGTGTTCTTCAGCTGAAGATAGCAAAAGATGGAGCCAGGGATGTCTGGGACCACGCAGGGTGGAATAAATCTGCTTTGGATGGATAACAGCATTGTCTGTCCAAGATCTTAAGCCTGTGGAATTTAACCCCTCGGAGATTATAATGCGATCACACCACCTTCCCTTTAAAATCAACCACAAAACCCCCCTGTGATTGCTGACCGGAGGCTTTATCTCCCTGCACCTCGGCCTCCATCTGCAGCCCAAGGCACAAAGCCACAGTGGTATGCAGATACAAAAACACATTTTGGCCCTTAGAACAGGTTCAATATGACTCCTGACAGGGTGCAATCCGGACCCAGCAAAGAGCACACCGCGCACACGCACGCACACGCACACGCACACGCACACACACACACACACACACACACACACACACACACACACACACACACACACACACAGACAGCGAGAGAAGAGATAAAACGATCAATCAATATTTAATGAAGCCTTAAGAACAGAACAAAGAATGTAGGGGATACACTATACAGCAATCTCTTTTACAAAGTTTAGGCTTGTTCATGAATAGTAGGATCTCTTGGCCCCTCGCTCTACTAATGTGGGACAATGTCAGGAATTAAGCAGCATGTGTGTGTGTGTGTGTGTGTGGGGTGTGTGGGGGGGTGCATGCAGGGATGCAGAGATTATCACCAGTGCCATCACAGCTGTAGCTGTGAATTATCTACAGTAAGTAAAGCTAGTCCCCCCCTAACCCCCCCTCAAGCAGGAACAGCTCTCCCACCAAACTACTGTCTACTCCTGCAGTACTTCATGGCTCAGATCCAGGACCTGCTTGGTGGAGGCCAGAACAGCAGGATGTACGGACACTGTGAGGCAACCCTCCAAAAAAAATCAACCTGACACACATTCAATAACCTCAGCTGGGCTCACTTGGTTTTGGAGTACAGCTGGATGCCAAAAATCTCCTTGGTTGCGATTGCTCTTTGTGGCCTACATTGGTATTACTCACTGGTAATATTGGAAAGCAATTTTATGTGATTCACTGCTCAATAAGTAGTGCCCTCTTTGTGAGTCAGCAAAAAATTAAAATCAAATTGAATAAATGAAAAGAATTTAACCACCCCCACCCCCCACCTCCTGTGACTGTTTAGACTTTAATTCCAACTTGACCCATGTCAAGTTTGACTTTTACCAATATTAAAGTCGTGCCTGGACTGCCACAAATGACTTAATCTCATAAGGAAAGCGGATAAACGTCATTTTAGCTGGATGTTAATTTTAATGGATGTCCTTATGATGAAATCCAATAGGAAATGTGTGTTTCAGCCATCCCTGAGTAGAACTGCTTAAACTGCTGTAACAAACTCTCTGGGTGAAGATGAGTCAGGGTCAAGACGGGCTGCAACGAAGACAATGACACCATGGAAGAATCAGCAACACCTGGCAGTATCTCTCTACGCCTTTTATGAGCCACACTGGCATGAACGTGAACGCATGAGTGTATAGGGAAGCTTGTAAGGACAAGACATTTTATGTATAACTATCTCCATGTTCATTAGTGGTTCTTTTTACAAGATGTCACTCTCACACACCATCAATAATTCATTCAAAATGTGGTGTCATTGAAAAAGAGCAGGGGCCTGGTGTGTTGAGGGTCAGTTTCTCATCAAACCCTTTCTGGTTATTTATATAGGGTACAATATTAGTGGTAGAAATGTTAGCCTTGGGAGACAAGTTATAGCTAATTAAATTATCATAGTTATAACAAATAAAAAAGAATGTCACTGCTGAGTGTAAACTATTTGTTCTCTGTGAAAGGTGCTGTGCCATGGGCAAACTAGTAACACTGCTGTCCACAGTACAACTTTGTCTTGCCGTCAGATGAAGGTTTCAACTGTGTCAGATCAGAACTGATGGTGGTTACCCCCCCCCACACACACACACACTTGTTTTTCTATACTTGTGAGAACCCTCTCTGACTACACTCATTCCCTAGCTCCTAACCATCAGAGCTACATGGCTAACCTTAACCTTTACCCTACTCCTAATTCTAACCTTAATCCTAAACTAAACAACTCCTAACCCCAAAATAAATCAGACACTTGGAGGAAGTGAGGACCGGCCGACACGTCCTCACTTCGCAAACACATCCTCGTTATGGTTAAGAACAAATCAGAATTGGTCCTCACGAATATAGCTGAACGAGAACACGTTCAAGCCCCTTATCGTGACTCGAGCGACGTCGAGTTGACCAAACGCATCGGGCCAAACACCGGAGCGTTTGCCACTCAACACCAGTTGATCAGCAGGTTAAAAAAAAGGCAAACTTTAACCCGAGTTAGGTGACACCGACTTTACCGTCAAAACAGGCTTGGAAAAAGCACTTCTTCTTTTCTTTTTTTTTTTTTACTGTGTGGCTGATTTAGGGTGAAGCACGCGGAAATACCAAAGACAGTGTTACATCTAAGAACAGCAGACTGCGTTACAAATGTGTGTCTTAATCATTTCTACGTTAACGTTTATCAAAGCTCGGAGAGAATCAAATTAGGAAATAACGAGCAAGAAAAAAAACAAGACAACAACAAAGTAAAAAACCCCAAGGTGCGGGGGGGGGGTGAGGAAAAAAGTCACAAATCGTTCATGACAACAACAAAGCCACTTAAAAGAGGGGGGAAACCAATATATAATCCAACGCGTGTAAGCACTAGTGTTAAAATCTTACCTGTGGAAGTACGCAAGTGCTGTCGTCGTCTTTTCAGATAGTCCCAGGCCAGCTGTGTGTTTTCTGGGTATCGCTGTACTTCGCCACTCACCCCGGACTGCTGGCCGACGCTCTTCTGAACAATGAGTAAAAGCGTCACCTCAGCCGAAACTCCGCCTTCCGCACCACCGACAGCCCGCTGTGTGAACACGACCCCACCCTAGTGGCAGGCAGCCCTCCAAAAACCAGACAATCCCTACCGGGGGAAGAAAAGCCGGGGTGTATTTGCGGAAATAAACAGCCGATCAAAGTGGCTTTCCCCCACCCCCCCTCTTTAAAACGTGTTTAATAAACTTAACAGCGGATCGAACGAACGAGGGGACGCTGTCTCAGTTCAACCTGGGGTATGCACCAGTATTGTTGGTGCACTTCTCTCTTTCTCTCTCTCTTTCGTTAGACACCTGTAAGGACGGGGGGGTCGACCACACCTTAATTACGTCACGAAACCTAGACAAGAAATGAGTCACACATAATCGGGAGATTGTTTACGCAGAACTATCAGATTCAGTGGAAAACAGTCGTGTTTGTTCAACGTTTTTGACAGTGACGTTAGTCTTGAAGAAATCGTGGAGGTCTGATCATGTCCTCCCATTGGTAAGAGGTGGAGAGAGAGAGAGAGAGAGAGGGAGAGAGAGCGAGAGAGAGAAATGGCGGTGTGTGTAGTTTTAATATTGTGCGACTGCTCTTTACTTTCATATCAGTAAAGTACATTGAACTGAGCAACTGTGTGTGTGTGTGTGTGTGTGTGTGTGTGTGTGTGTGTGTGTGTGTGTGTGTGTGTGTGTGTGTGTGTGTGTGTGTGTGTGTGTGTGTGTGTGTGTGTGTGTGACCTGAGTTTTTAACATAAGGGTGAGGACATTTTTGCAAAGTGAGGATGTTTCGGCTGGTCCCCACTTCTCTAAAGGTTTATTTTAGGGTTAGGATTTGGGGTTTAGGGTTAGAATTAAGATTAAGATTAGATTACAGTTAGAGCAAGGGGGTGTGTAGTTCTAATGGGTAAGGTATGGGTTGAGGGCTGAATGTAGTCAGTGAAGGGTCCTCACAAAGACAGAAGTGTGTGTGTGTGTGTGTGATGAGCGAGAGGGGGGGAGAGGGGGACAGAAGGGTAGAGAGACAGAGAGAGAGAGAGCTGTAATAAAGCCAAAATACACCGGCATTGAACGGCGCGCGTCAAAACAGCTGCCCCTATTATTTTCTACCTCACACCAGCGGCGGCTAGGGCGCATGCTGGCGCTCGTCAACGCGTCGCCCTGCGACACTTCACGCCACTGTCCTATTTCCAGCCTCGCCGCCCCTGAAAAAAAAACGTTTTTTTCCCCCCAGAGAAAAGCTGTTTTTTTTTTTACTTCCCGGCTCCCTTAGCAGCCCTGCTCCCGGGGCAGTTAGACGTCCTCTCCTCACCTCATTTTGTCGCTGTCTCACAATGGATGAGGGACTAGTTGTTGAGTTCGAGAAATATCCCGAGCTATACGACCCACAATCCCGACCCGTCATTACAAAGACACACACAAAAAAGAGAAGATATTGCCTGGCGAGTCATAGGTCTGGAGATTGGCTCTTTAGGTGAGAAATCACATTATCAATTTTTCAAGTTATTGATCAAAAATGGCCAACTACTATTTCGTTTTTTTTCCCGCGCTGTGTGGTCTTCGCGCGCTGCAGTGTGACGATTCCTATTGGTGCTAGGGGCGGCACTTGACGTGCGTCACATGACGCCCGCGGCGCTGCGGAGCCAGTGTGTTACCCACTTAACTACTACTACTAGTTTCGGCTGCTCCCGTTAGGGATCGCCACAGCGGATCCTCCGTTTCCATTTCTTCCTGTCCTCTGCATCTTCCTCTGTCACACTAGCCACCTGCATGTCCTCCCTCACCACATCCATAAACCTCCTCTTTGGCCTTCCTCTTTTCCTCTTCCCTGGCAGCTCCATATTCAGCGTCCTTCTTCCAATACAACCAGCATCTCTCCTCCACACATGTCCAAACCATCTCAATCTTGCCTCTCTTGCTTTGTCTCCAAATCTTAGCATCTTCAACTCTACCACCTCCTGCTCCACCTCCTGTCTTTTTGTCAGTGCCACCGTCTCCAAACCATACAACATAGCTGGTCTCACTACCATCTTGTAAACCTTCCCTTTAACTCTTGCTGGTATTCTTCTGTTGCAAATCACTCCTGGCGCTCTTCTCCACCCACTCCACCCTGCCAGCATTCTCTTCTTCACCTGTCTTCCATACTCCCTGTTACTTTAAACAATTGACCCCAAGTATATAAACTTATCTACCTTCGCTGCTTCTACTTCTTGCGTCCTCACCATTCCGCTGTCCTCTCTCTTGTTCATGCATATGTATTCTGTCTTGCTCCTACTGACCTTCATTCCTCTTCTCTCCAGTAAATACCTCCACCCCTCCAGGCTCTCCTCCACCTGCTCCCTACTCTCGCTACAGATCACAATGTCATCCGCGAACATCATAGTCCACGAAGACTCCTGCCTGATCTCGTCTGTTAACGTGTCCATCATCACTGAAAACAAGAAAGGGCTCAGAGCCGATCCTTGATGTAATCCCACCGCCACCTTGAACCCATCTGTCATTCCTACTGCACACCTCACCATTGTCACGCTGTCCTCGTACATACCCGGCCTGCACCACTCTTGCATACTTCTCCGTCAGTCCTGACTTCCTCATACAAAACCGCACCTCCTCTAACAGCACCCTGTCATATCTCTACTACTACTTTCGGCTGCTCCACACCAGCCATCTGCATGTCTTCCCTCACCACATCCATAAACCTCCTCTTTGGCCTTCCTCTTCTCCTCTTCCCTGGCAGCTCCATATTCAGCATCCTTCTCCCAATATACCCAGCATCTCTCCTCCACACATGTCCAAGCCATCTCAATCTTGCCTCTCTTGCTTTGTCTCCAAACCGTCCAACCTGAGCGGTCCCTCTAATATACTCATTCCTAATCCTGTCCTTCTTCGTTACTCCCAGTGAAAATCTTAGCATCTTCAACTCTGCCACCTCCACCTCCGCCTCCTGTCTTTTCGTCAGTGCCACTGTCTGCAAACCAAATAACATAGCTGGTCTCACAACCTTCTTGTAAACTTTCCCTTTAACTCTTGCTGGTACTCTTCTGTCGCAAATCACTCCTGACACACTTCTCCACCCACTCCACCCTGCCTGCACTCTCTTTTTCACCTCTCTACTGCACTCCCCGTTACTTTGGACAGTTGACCCCAAGTATTTAAACTCAAATGCCTTTGTTACCTCCACTCCTTGCATCCTGACCATTCCACTGTCCTCCCTCTCATTCACGCATAGGTATTCCGTCTTGCTCCTACTGACTTTCATTCCTCTTCTCTCCAGTGCATACCTCCACCTCTCCAGGCTCTCCTCAACCTGCACCCTACTCTCGCTACAGATCACAATGTCAACAGCACCCTGTCATATGCTTTCTCTAAATCCACAAAGACACAATGGAACTCCTTCTTGTCTTCTCTATACTTCTCCATTAACATTCTCAAAGCAAACATTGCCCCTGTAGTGTTCTTTCATGGCATGAAACCATACTGCTGTTATTGAATCATCGCTTCTCCTCTCAACTTAGCTTCCACTACTCTTTCCCGTATTTTTATGCTGTGGCTGATTAACTTTATACCTCTGCAGTTGCTACAGTTCTGCACATCGCCCTTATTCTTGAAAATCGATACCAGTATGCTTCTTCTCCACTCCTCAGGCATCCTCTCACTTTCCAAGACTGTATTAAACAATCTAGTTAAAAACTCCTCTGCCATCTCTCCTAGTCATCGCCATGCCTCCACAGGTATGTCATCTGGACAAATCGCCTTTCCACTCTTCCTCCTCTTCATAGCTGCCCTCACTTCCGCATTACTGATCTACGACATTTCCTGATTCATTATCCCTACATCATCCAACCTTCACGCTTTCTCATTTACTTCATTCATCAGCCCCTCAAAGTACTCCTTCCACCTTCTCAACACACTCTCCTTGCTTGTCAGCACATTTCCATCTCTATCCTTCATCGCCCAACCCACTGCACATCCTTCCTAGCTTGGTCCCTCTGTCTTGCCAATCGGTACAAGTCCTTTTCTCCTTCTTAAGTGTCCAACCTCTGATGCACCTCATCATACGCCTTTTCCTTTGCCTTAACCACCTCTCTCTTTGCTTTACACCGCATCTCCTTGTACTCCTGTCTACTTTCTTCCCCTCTCTGACTATCCCACTTCTTTGCTAACCTTTTCCTCTGTATACTTACCTGCACTTCCTCATTCCACCAGCAAGTCTCATTGTCTTCCTTCCTCTGTCCAGATGACACACCAAGTACCTTCCTAGCTGTCTCCCTCACTATTTCTGCAGTGGTTGTCCAGCCATCCGGCAACAATTCACTTCCAGGCAGTGCCTATCTTAACTCCTCTCTTAACTCCACACAACAGTCTTCCTTCTTCAACCTCCACCATTTGATCATTGGCTCTGCTTTCACTCTCCTCCTCTTCTTAGTCTCAAAAGTCAACCTACAGACCACCATCTGATGCTGCCAAGCAATATTCTTCCCTGTCACCATCGTGCAGTCTCCAATCCCTTTCAGGTCGCGCCTCCTGCATAAGATATAGTCCACCTGTGTTCACTTTCCTCCACTTTTATACATCACCGTGTTCCTCCCTCTTCTTGAAATATGTATTCACCATAGCCACTTCAATCCTTTCGCAAAATCCACCACCATCTGTCCCTCCACATTCCTTTCATTGGCACCATACCTGCCCATCACCTCCTCATCACCTTTGTTCCTTTCACCAACATGCCCATTGATGTTCGCTCCAATCACCACTCCCTCCTCCTTGGGTACACTCTCCACCACTTCACCCCAATCACTCCAGAATTATTCTTTCTCTTCCATCTCACAGCCGACTTGTGGGGCATATGCACTGATAACATTCATCATCACACCTTCGATTTCCAGCTTCATACTCATCACTCTGTCCGACACTCTCTTTGATTCCAACACACTCTTGTTCTTGACATACTCTTTCTTCAGAATTAACCCTACCCCATTTCTTTTCCTATCCGCACCATGGTAGAAGAGTTTGAACCCACCTCTAATGCTCCTGGCCTTACTCCCCTTCCACCTGGTCTCTTTCACACAAAGTATATCTACCTTTCTTCTCGCCATCATATCTGCCAGCTTTCTCCCTTTACCAGTCATAGTGTCAACATTCAAAGTTCTGACTCTCACCTCCACACTCCTACCCTTCCTCCTTTCCTGCTGCCTCTGGACATCCCTTCCCTCTCTCCTTCTCCTTTGCCCAACAGTAGCATAGTTTCCACTGGCACCCTGCTGGCCAACAGTACTGGTGGTGGTCGTTGGTAACCCGGGCCTCAACCGCCGGTATGAAAATCTGATTTATGATCTGCATATTTTATTTGGCAAATGTTTTATGCCCAATGCCATTCCTGATGCAACCCTCCCCATTTGCCCAGGCTTGGGACCAGCGCTAAGAATGCACTGGCTTGTGCATCATCAGTGGCTGGGTTACTTCTATTTTTACTCTATTTTCCAAATATCAAGTATTAAAAGGGTCCAAGCTCCCTGTGCAAGTCATTCTCGGCGGCCTCTAGACCTTTCAATTCAGACATGACCTGCAGGCCCACGAGCCCAATGCAAGCCACGAGTCGAGAGCAGCACAGAGGGAGGTTTAAGGAGGGGGATTAAAGTTGCTTGTTTGTTGGGGTGAGGTTAAGCAGCTTCAGTAAGAGCGTCATATATTGTTTGTATTGTTACAAGGATAGAGTGAAAGTGCAGCAAAGTATATAGTACATACAGGATATGTATAGTACAAGTTTCAGCAATAAGGACAATAGGTTTTCTTGAATTTTCCGGTGTTTGAAGGTGAATCTATCATTGTATTTTTTAGGGTAAGTTTTATGCAGGAAGTCGAGTTTGAAAAAGTAGATTTTGTAATTTTGTGGAAAAACACCGAAAAAGTTTTGCATATTTCTCAATATTATGAAAAAGCACCACCTAGTGGCTGATTAGCGCCAAATTTCGCACAGAAACTCAGAGAGACGTGGAAAACTACTCAGCGAAATTTCGTGTTAATAGGACTCGCTGTTGCCAAGATATGCAACATATCCTATTTTGACTACAATCTAGAGGAAGTTGCTCCTTATAACTTTAACATTTTTTTTGGATTATCAAAATTATTTTAATAACTTTTTATTATGAAGGTCTACAAATTCTTGGTGCAAAGTTTCGTCCAGATTGTACGTAAAGCCTGGGAGGAGTTTGAAAAAGGTTTCTCATATTTTGCGATTTTGCGGGGAAAATTACGGTGGAAAGGGGCGTGGCCTATATCTCGAGTTTCAGCTCAATTCAGGGAACGCGTGCATACAAACTAAGACGATCTTGAAAAAGTCGGTTTCACATATTTAGCAGTTTTGTGAAAAAGTCCCATCTACTGGCTGATTGGTGCCACATTTTGCACGGAGCCCCAGGGAGACATGGGAAACTACTGAGCCAAGTTTCCTGTTTCATGGATTGATTGTTGCCGAGATATGCAACACTTCCTGTTTTGACTGCAATCTAGAGGAAGTTGCTCCTTTATACCTTTAGCATTTTTTTGATTATCAAAATTCTTTTAATACATTTTGATCACGAGGGTCGATAGATTCAAGGTGCAAAGTTTCATGCAGATCAGACTTACAAAATAGGAGGAGTTTGAAAAAGTAGGTTTTGCATATTTTGCAATTTTGCAAAAAAATAAAAACAAATTATAGGCGTGGCCTTTATTCAGCTCATTTCAGGGAACGCCTGCATGTTAGGTTTCTGAATGATATAGATTATAGCGTCACCTGCTGGTGAACACGTGTCGTGTCATTTTTGGAGTTTGACACGTATGCACCATTCTATAACTCCCCTGAAAATTTCACATACGGTGTATGCTGCAGTACCACATTTACGATGGAACAACAACAACAATAACAACAACAATAATAATAATTACCATTATTATCCATTATCTGAACCACTTATCCTGCTCTAAGGGTGGCGGGGATGCTGGAGCCTATCCCAACAGTCATTGGGCGGCAGACAGGGAGACACCCTGGACAGGCCGCCAGGCCATCACAGGGCCTATTATTATTATTATTATTATTATTATTAATAATAATAATAATAATAATAATAATAAATCTGTGCGATTACAATAGGATTCTGGGAACCACACTGCTTTGCAACGTGTGGCCTCTCGGCTTGGATCCCTAAAAAGCCCTTTTGGCATTTCAGAAATGTATGGTGTTTAAAACGGCATTCAGTATATCAGCGCTCTTGTGTTTTGGATTAACTTGAATCACATGTTGCAATAACCACTACTCTGTGTTTCTCACTCATAACATTTTGAGTCATATAAACTGTGTTAGTTAAGAACCCCCCCCCAAAAAAAGTTGCCCAGACAAGGGGAGTTCAAAGTCCACTCGTTTTAAGTCCTCTCAGAGTTCAAATAAAATGTACGTTCTTTAAAATATCAAAAGTCTTTATAGTTTTTTTTGTTTTTCACATTTTCCATTAAGGTGCCATACTGCTGGACTTCAACAATAAATCGATGAAAGTAGGGTTTGGAGTCAGACCATTTAGATTTGTGGATGTGGAATTTACCAAGAATAATCAAAAGCTGAATTATATATAGGTAATATTGCTGTCCAGCCCATAAAACACAAAATATAACATCACATCAAATACATTAATATGTACATTAGTGCCAGTTTTTCCATTTATAAAGTCTTGCATATCAATCCAAAATACCTTTGAATGGGCACAGTGAAAAAACAAATGAAATATAGTTTCTCTATCTGAATTACAAAAAACACAAATATATTCCATCCATCCATCTATCCATCCATTATCCAAACCGCTTATCCTGCTCTCAGGGTCGCGGGGATGCTGGAGCCTATCCCAGCAGTCATTGGGCGGCAGGCGAGGAGACACCCTGGACAGGCCGCCAGGCCATCACAGGGCAGACACACACTGTTAATAGTATATTCCATATTTAGCTTAAATCTTTCAATGACTTCTTTAGCAGGTTAAATTCGATGTAAGATCTTTGAGGATACTTCTTTCACTTTGTTATTAATACAATAATTGTTTAGAATACAACAAGCTTTTTTCCACTGTAAATCCCTCATGATAGACGACCAAAAGAATCTTGCTGCAGGAGGTGTAACATACAGTCTGAAGCGTTTCTGATGTGTCTGTTACTGCATGTTTTATTGTGAATATCAATATCTCCAATAAAGATTTGCCTAAAGCTAATAATGTTCATTTCTGTAAGGTTATAACTCTTTAAAAGCTTAAGAGAACCCATGGAAATTGCATCAAAAATAATAGCGTATTCTTTGGGTGTGATTGGTATCTTAAATTTTTGAAGAAATTCTGAATATGACAGTAATTCATCATTTCTATTTATCAATTGACCAACTAGTAAAAGTCCATTGTCATACCATGAGTGATAAAACAGAGATTTATTTTTGTATAAAATATGTTTATTATCCAGATAAAGTATCCCTGAGAGCAGGATAAGCGGTTAAGACAATGGATGGATGGATGTTTTGATAGAACCTGCTATTTTAACAAATCATAAAGGGATCCTCATTAAACTTGATCTAAAGGATATTTACACAGAGAAATATGGTACAGGCTATCTGAAACTTAATAACTCTTTACTGAAAAATGAAGACCTTAAATTGGAAATTAACAATATTATTGATAAGTATTGGAATCATGTCTGTGCTATAGGTAGTTATGGATATTTTGGGGAATTAATGTAATATTAAATTCGAAAGTTTGCTATTAAGAAAGGCAAATTATTAGAAAAATTAAAAAGAGATAAAGAAATTAAAATCATCAAAGACATTTTAGCCTTGCAAATGAAAAATTGTGGAAATTTAACTACCCAAGAGGTACTCAATATGAATTTGCTAAAAAACCAGTTAGACAATATTTATGAGGAGAAAACTAGGGGTGCCTTTATTAGATCAAGATGTAAATGGCTTGAACAAGGTGAGAAAATATTTTTTTTGGGGTTAAAAAAGAGAAATGCTGAATTTGCAGCAATAAGTAAGTTGATGGTTAATGGCACAATAACTAAAAATCTTAATGTAATTTCTAAACATGTAGCTGTGGTGACCCACATCTATATATCGAGAGACGTTCACCTAAGAGGACGGTGTACCTTTAAGGGAAGAGGCGAGGCGTCAGATAATGCACTTCCGCTTCACAGTCCGTTCAGTGTCGTTGTCGAACGTATGACATGCAAAGTTGGAGCTAGTAAACTACCTCGACTACGTCTACTCTCACGTCTCCTGTCTCGTTGTTTTCTAACTCCACATTGGTGACCCCGACGTGATCTAACTACTAATACGAGTATGTCTGACAACGACGACGCCGGTGCTAACAACATGGCTATTGCTAACGCTAGCATTTACACCGCTACTGTGAAGCTACCCGACTTTTGGCAGCATAATCCACGGCCGTGGTTTCAACATGTGGAAGCCCAGTTCCAGCTGAGAGGGATAACGCAGGATGCAACGCAGTACTTCTACGTAGTGGCGGCGTTAGACGCATCGACAACGGCGCGAGCAATGACGCTGTTGGAAGCTCCGCCAGCTGCTGGCAAGTACGATGCTATAAAGACATTCCTCCTGAAACTATTTGAACTGTCGGAGCTGGAGAAGGCAGACCGTTTACTGTCCCAGAATGGCCTCGGCGACGGCAAACCGTCTGAGTTAATGGAAAAAATGCTGTCTGTGCTGGGATCGGCTGATCCGGCCTTTCTTTTCACACACATTTTTCTGAGGCAGCTCCCCGCACCTGTACGCACAGCACTGGCCAGTTCTCCTCTCGCCGCCTCCAAGGACTACCGTTCTCTGGCTGCTGAAGCAGACAGGGTTTTCCTGGCCAACCGGCAACAGTTTGTGCATGCCCTGCTACCCCACCAGACCGCCCCACCACCACCTGTGTACGACTATATGGACACCGCGGCTGCGGTGACAGCCCGCCGCCAACCTGACGACGGGCTCTGTTATTACCATGCCAGGTTTGGGGCAAAAGCAAAACGGTGTCGCAAACCATGCTATTACAGGGTTCAGGGAAACGCCAAGGCCGGCGCTCGTTAACGGCTATGGGCGCCGGCCGTGACTGCAAGCTGTTGTTCATCAGAGACTCCTTGTCGGGCCGGCGGCTGCTGGTTGACTCTGGCGCTCAACGCAGCATACTACCAGCACAAGCTGTGGACACGATGACCGACAGTCACGGCCCCCAGATGGACGCCGCCAACGGCACGTCCATTCGGACGTACGGTATCAGACATGTGGACGTGTGTTTTGGCGGCCGACGTTTCGGCTGGGACTTTGTGATGGCTGCTGTATCCACCCCGCTCCTAGGTGCGGATTTCCTCTGTGCTTTCAACCTGCTGGTGGATGTTAAAAACTGTCGCGTGATTGATGCCGTCTCTTTTGCGTCATACCCCTGCACGCTTGGGGGCGCTGGAGCGCTGTGCCTCGCTAACACACTCTCCACCTGGGATCCATACCAACGCCTGCTCGCAAATTTCCCCGAGCTCACCACACCCACCTTCTCCTCGGCGGTGGCCAAGCACGGCGTGGAACATCATATCACCACAGTGGGCCCCCCAGTTTACGCCCGGGCCCGACGCCTCGACTCGGCCAAGCTCGCAATAGCCAGGGAGGAGTTTTCGACTATGGAGCGCCTCGGCATTGTCCGCCGTTCTGACAGCCCGTGGGCTTCCCCTCTTCACATGGTTACTAAGGCCGACGGGGGTTGGCGCCCGTGCGGGGACTACCGTCGCCTAAACAATGCCACGACCCCCGACCGGTACCCCATACCGCACATACAAGATTTCTCTACCCATCTGGCGGGCGCTGCCATCTATTCCAAAATCGACTTAGTGCGGGGGTATCACCAAGTGCCGGTCCACCCACTGGATGTCCCAAAAACGGCTGTCATCACACCCTTTGGGCTCTTTGAGTTTTTACGTATGCCTTTCGGCCTTAAAGGGGCGGCGCAGACGTTTCAGCGCCTTATGGATTCTGTGCTCCGCGACATGCCATTTTTGTTTGTGTACTTAGACGACATCCTCGTGGCCAGCGCGTCGGCGGAGGAACACATGACGCACCTCACACAGCTGTTCGACAGGCTCAGCGAACACGGCCTCATCATCAACCCAGCTAAGTGTCAGTTCGGGGAGTCGTCCATCACCTTCCTCGGGCACCACATCACTCCACAGGGGGCCGTTCCCCTCCCTGCCAGGGTTGAGGCTGTCACCATGTTCCCCCGCCCCCGCACTGTACAGTCGCTGCAGGAATTCCTGGGCATGGTGAACTTTTATAACCGTTTCCTGCCCCGTGCCGCCCACATCATGCATCCCCTGTATGAGGCCCTGCGGGGTAAGAAGTCTAAGGACGAGCTGGACTGGTCTTCGGGGATGGACGAGGCTTTTGTGGCCGCCAAGACCGCGCTGGCCAACGCTGCGCTGCTAGCTCACCCGTCGCTTGCCGCCCCCATAGCCCTTACAACGGATGCCTCCGACTACGCCGTGGGGGCCGTGTGTGAGCAGTGGGTGGAGGGGGGCTGGCAGCCGTTGGCGTTCTTCAGTAAACAACTCCGTGAGAGCGAGCGCAAATACAGCACCTTTGATAGGGAACTACTGGGTCTCTTCCTCGCAACCAGACACTTTAGGTTCCTATTGGAGGGCCGACAGTTCACCGCTTTCGTGGACCACAAACCGCTGACGTTCTGTATGGCCAAAACCTCAGAACCGTGGTCTGGGCGTCAGCAGCGCCATCTCGCGGCGGTTTCCGAGTTTACCACGGACATACAACACGTGTCGGGCAAGGATAACTTCGTTGCTGACTGCCTTTCACGGGCAGTTGTTAACGCCGTTCACTTGGGACTCGACTACGCCGCTATGGCAGCGGACCAAGCCAAGGACGCGACCGTTCAAGACTACCGGTCGACCCCTACGGCGCTACGGCTGGAGGAAGTGACGTTCGACGCGGCCAACACCACCCTCCTCTGTGACATCTCCACCGGTCAACCGCGCCCCCTGGTGCCTACTTCCTGGCGGCGCCGAGTTTTCGACACCGTCCATGGCCTTTCCCACCCGGGAGTGAAGGCCTCGACCAAGCTGGTGAGCGTCAAGTTCGTTTGGCCTGGGCTCCGTAAGGATGTTAGAGCCTGGGCCGGCTCGTGTGTGGCGTGCCAACGCGCCAAGGTGCACCGCCATACCAAGGCCCCTTTGGCGCCGTTTGTGGTTCCAGAGAGGCGGTTTGACCACGTCAATGTTGACCTGGTGGGTCCCCTGCCCCCCTCCCGTGGTTATACGTTCCTCCTCACTATTGTGGACAGGGCCACCAGGTGGCCAGAGGCTATTCCCTTGTCCTCCACGACGGCAGCAGAGGTAGCGCGGGCGTTCATCGGCTGCTGGGTGGCCCGTTTCGGCACGCCTGGTGACATCACGAGCGACCGGGGCTCCCAGTTTACCTCGGAGCTCTGGACGGCGGTCGCTGAGCACCTGGGGATGAAGATCCACCGCACTACGGCGTACAACCCGCAGAGCAACGGACTTTGTGAGCGGTTCCATCGGGACATGAAAGCCGCTCTGCGGGCAAGCCTCACTGGCTACGACTGGATGGACCGGCTCCCGTGGGTCATGCTCGGCCTGCGTTCGGCCCCGAAGGAAGACCTCCAGACCTCCTCCGCTGAGCT
Organism: Lampris incognitus; assembly: GCF_029633865.1. Lineage (NCBI taxonomy): Eukaryota > Metazoa > Chordata > Actinopteri > Lampriformes > Lampridae > Lampris > Lampris incognitus. Next base: position 27,115,230 of record NC_079215.1, read on the forward strand.
GGTGTATGGCCAGCCCCTGCGGGTTCCGGGGGAGTTTCTTCCGGATGCTACGGCTCCCTGGTCGGCCGCCTCTCACCTCAGTGCGTCCCGGAGCGCTGCCGGTGCCTTCGCTCCCGTTCCGATGTCTCAACACTGCCTCCCCCGGTCCTACGTCCCCAAGGATCTGCCATCAGCGAGGTATGTCTTCATTAGGCACGACAGCCATCGGTCCCCGCTGCAGCCCCCATACGACGGGCCCTTCCGCGTCCTGGAGGCGGGGGATAAGAACTTTGTGGTGGACATGGGGGGCAGGCCGGAGCGGGTCGCTGTAGACCGTCTCAAGCCCGCTCACTTGGACATTGGGGAGCCAATGCAATTGGCCCTACCCCCGCGGCGGGGGCGCCCTCCTAGGTCGGCCCCGGCACCTGCCTCTGTTCCTGCTTCGGCCCCGCCTATGGCCCGGGTTTCGGCCCCATCTGTTTCCCCTCCTGTGAAGCGCAGCCGTTATGGCCGCAGGGTCCGCCCTCCGACTCGTCACCTGTTTTCCCCGTGACTTTGCACTATTTCATTGACTGTTCTGTTGTAGAGTCTATTTTTATGTTCATGACTTGCACTTTTGCTGTTTTGCATTGTTTTGTTTACGTGAATTCTGGGGGGGCCTGTGTGGTGACCCACATCTATATATCGAGAGACATTCACCTAAGAGGACGGTGTACCTTTAAGGGAAGAGGCGAGGCGTCAGATAATGCACTTCCGCTTCCGGTTCACAGTCAGTTCAGTGTCGTTGTCGAACGTATGACATGCAAAGTTGGAGCTAGTAAACTACCTCGACTACGTCTACTCTCACGTCTCCTGTCTCGTTGTTTTCTAACTCCACATAGCTCAGTTTTATCAACATTTATATTCTTCAGCTTTACACCTACTCATATTGAATTCTTCTTGGACAATATTTCGTTAGAGATAAATAAAATAAATGATGACTTTAGAGATTTTTGTGAAAAGGAGATATCTTTATCTGAAGTTGTTGAGTGTATTAAATGTCTTAAAGATAACAAATCCCCAGGTAATGACGGCCTGACAGGGGAATTTTATAAAACCTTCACCTCAACACTTGCACCTTTCTTACCAGCAATGTTTAGAGAATCTATTGAAAAGGCTGAGCTCCCTAGTACACTAAAGCAAGGGATCTTTACATGAATTCCCATGTAGTCTATCTATGTAGATAGACTACACATTGAAAATTGGAGACCAGTTAGTCTACTTAACAGTGATGGTAAACTATTTGCTTTAGTTTTTGCTAAGAGACTAAAACAAGGATTACATTGGATAATAGATGACGAGCAATCCAGTTTTATGCAAAAGAGACGTATTAGTGATAATATTCGTTTTATGCTGGATATGATAGATGATAATAATCTAATACCCGATGAAAGTTTTATTTTGTTTATTGACTTCTACAACGCTTTTGATACAACATAACATGAGTTTATCTTTAAAGCTAGGGCAATGAACGTCGCGAAGGAAATGCCGACCAAAACACGTCATAAATGTTGACATGACGCGCACAATCACGCGCAAAATACGAGCGGCCATTTTGACCGCTCATGGTCGTTTTAGGTAGATCTTATTATAACCTTTTTGTGCAATGTTACGTCTGGCATTGGTGCGACACTGCAGTGTTCCGACCTTGTTAAACGTTTTTATCTGAGTCACGTGAGTGAACGTTGTTAGTTGTGTGGTTGATTAAATGGAGTACACTCCGACTAGAGCTTCGCCTGTTGTGTCCTTTTCACAACATAACATTGGCGACGAGAGATGACTGACTGACTGACTGTTTTCTGCCCGCCACTGATGATGACCCGCCACTAGCCCAGGCTCTTAAGATAGCACTGAGGGTAGAGTTTGCATTGGAATGCGCGGCCAGTCTGGGTACAACCCGGCCACAGACACCAACTCCCCTTGCCAAGCAGCCCAGACAGTGTACAAGTAGCCTCACAACCCCATGCTAGCAGTGATGTGGGAACTGTGGCTCTCCCACACACAATTCAAGAGTTCAGCTCCAAGTTGTTTCCAGAAAATCATGGCCTCCATCTTTGCTGGGATCCTGGGCGTGTCTGTCTACCTTGATGACATCGCTGTCTACGGAGCCACCACTGCAATGCATGACGAACGCCTCCACAACGTACTTGGTGCATTAGCTGAGTACCACCTCACACTAAATGGTCAAAAATTCATTTTTTGGGGCCTCAGCCATTGAATATGTGGGGTTCCACCTCTCTGCTGACGGCATGCATCCACTTCACTCAAACACGGAAGCCATCCTACATGTCCCAGAGCCCACCTCGCCCGCCCAGGTTGCCTCCTTCTTTGGCATGATGACGTATTATGTACCGATTTTTGCTGCAGTACTCCGACACAACGACACCACTATACAAAGTGTTGAGGACTGACGAACCCTGGCTCTGGACACCAGCCTGCTCTGATGCGGTGCGCTGCCTGAAGTCACAGCTCACCTCACCATAATCCTGGTGCACTTCAACTCAGCCAGCCCTACCCCCCTCACACATGATGCCTCTGCCATCGGTCCCGTGATGTCTCAGCTGCATGGGGGAGTGGAAAGGCCGATTGCTTTCACCTCCCGAGCACTCATTCCTACAGAATAGAGGTACTCAGTAGGGGAGCGAGAGGCTCTAGCCTGTGAACGCTGGCACATGTACCTTTATGGACGCGAATTCACCTTGAGGACGGACCATCAAGCGCTCACCACCGTCCTGGCCACATCAGGCACTGGCCACAAACCACTCCACCTTCACCATTGGGCTTACTGCTTACAGGATTACAAGTATTGCCTACAGTTTATGCCAGGCTGGGACAACGTGGTGGCTGACCTTCTATCACGTTCGATCCCCAACCTACCCACACCCCTGGTTCCGGCCTCTGAGCATGAGCAGGCAGAGCATGACCTTGTCCAGATTCTCCACACACCCCTTCTGGAGACTGTGTCACTAAGGGAGCTCCAGGATGCCTCAGCAGCTGGCCCTGTCCTCTCCTCAGTTTCAATGTACATCAGGCAGGGCTGGCCCGCGAAGGTGTCGGATAAGCTGTCTCCCTACTTCATGATCCGGGAGGGGCTGGCATGCTGGCATGATGCTTGTGTTGCCAGAGGGCTCTGCACTGTGGTCCTGAGTGCCTTTCATGTATGTGTCCTAGCTACGGCACACGAGGGCCACTTGGGCATAGTCAGGCTCAAACAACGATGCCGGGATCTCGTATGGTGGCCAGGGATTGACAGAGACATTGAGACCCTGGTCAAGGACTGCACTGCCAGTCTGCTGAGCAGCAAGACCAGGGCTCCAGCCTCGCCCCCACCCATGCAGCCCCTGAACTGGTCATCCCAACCCTGAGAGCATCTACAACTCGACATCTGTGGCGAGCTGCATGGGGTACCACATCACCAGCGGTTTCTTGTTGTGACCTATGACCTCCACTCTAGGTGGCTGGAGGTGACACCTGTGGGCTTGTTACAGCCAAGGTGTTAATTGATATTATAGACTCCCTGTTCTCACAATAGGGTTTGCCCAAGAAAATCACGACTGATAATGGGCCCCTGATGGTCTCACACAAACTGTCCTCCTACCTGGAAGACAAAGGGATCCGCCATATTTGCACAACTTTCTATAACCCAGCTGCCAGTGGGGGAGTGGAATGGCTGAATCAGTCCTTCAAGAACAGAATTAGGGCACACCTCATCCAAGGGTGCACATTCAATCCCAGCTTCCTCCAGACACTGCTACACTATCGTGCCACCTCACATACCACCACTGGAGTCTCCACAGCCTCCCTCATGCTGGGACGGGAGCTTCAGCTACCTCTGGATAGGCTCCGCCCTGCCCTGGTCCACACTCCAACTCACCCAGTTCAAGCCACAGTCAACATACGTCAGAGCCAGATGAAGAACTGTTTCAACAGGACATGATGAGCCAGGTCTCCTGCCATTGCCACTTACGATTGGGTCCGGATCCGACGACCTCACCACAACAATAAGCTACAGTCACTCTGGTCAGATCCTGTCCAGGTCAGCCGACAGCTCAGCCCAGCCACATTCAGGCTCATTGATGGCACTCGCTTGCATGCTAGCCGCCTGCACAAGGTACAGACCCCTCTTGGGCCAGGATTGGGTGCAGCCCCTACAGTAGCCTTACCAGCCTCATAGCTTGACACTTCAGTATCCGCAGTCCCTTTGCAGCCCGACACTCCAGCCTCTCCTGTGCAGCTATGAGTCATGGAGCCAAACCCTGAGGCTATTGCTGCACTTGTGCCACGCTCGGTCCGTGCACATACCCGGCCTGTGCACCTGCGTGACTTTGTGACCGAGTATCACACTTGGGTTCTTGTGTGTGTGTGTGTGTGTGTGGGGGGGGGGGGGTTGTTACATCTGGCATTGCTGCGACAATACCGTGTTCCGATCCTGTTAAACGTTTTTACCTGAGTCACGTGAGTGAACGTTGTTAGTTGTGTGGTTGATTAAATGGAGTACACTGCGACTAGCACTTCACCTGTCGTGTCTTTTTCACATTTTCATTTTAAATGCAAATATATGCAATTTTAGGAGAATTCGGGGAGGGGCAGGTCTATATCTCTTTTTTTCCCCCACAAAGTTATTAAACTTTGAAAACCCAAACGGTCATAATGACCATCTTGGTCATTAAAAAAAATCACTTTATTGCATTACCTTGGACAAGTGGGATCTGAAATCAGAAGACTCATCACCATGATTTAATTCATAAAAACACCCACTCATTGTTTTTAATGGCATGACCCTCTTGGTACCATAATGAATGTAATAATTACTTAAGGATGCTGAGAGTTCCCGACACTAAGCATCTTTGCCCATGACACTCCTGGTTGGCCGAAGTAAATCTATCAAGGGTGTGATGCTGAATGGACAAAACCACACCCCTGGTAAATGAGGGAGGTTACATCTCTACCAGTTCCAGTAATTTCTCCATTTACCCCTCATCCTACAGAGAGGTAGTGGTCCCAGAATGTGATTTGAAAACCCACGATCAGCACTGATATCAACACTCACCATCTCAAGAAAACAACCCCTTCTCTGCTGGAGGTTAATGGGAAGAAGCTTTGGACAAGTGTGTATCCCACATGGAGAAAAAATAATATAGGAAAGATGTGTGTTAAGAGAGAAATCGATGAAAAAGAACAAGCAATTTCTGAAGATGGAAATCAGGATCCAGATGAAGATTTTGACTACTTATTTTAGGATTATAATCTCAAGAGAGTGAGGGAGAGGATGAATTTATGATTGTTATCATGGTGACGGCCTCAGGGTAGACCCTAGCTTGTCCTTCCTTGTTGGCTGTGTTTTTTCCCATTCGTTCCAGGAAGTTGATGGGGGGAGCTGAGACCTTGTCAGAGATGCAACTTACCTTAAAGCAGACTGGGCTCGGGAGACTATAAATCAGACCTCCAAGATCCTCTCTCTCTCTCTCTCTCTCTCTCTCTCTCTCTCTCTCTCTCTCTCTCTCTCTCTCTCTCTCTCTCTCTCTCTCTCTCTCTCTCTCTCTCTCTCTCTCTCTCTCTCTCTCTCTCTCTCTCTCTCTCTCTCTCTCTCTCTTCCCTTGGCCTGCCAACTGATAAACGATAAACTGATATTGCCATTTGTACTTTGTGTTTCCACATATATACACTCACTCATATACCTACTCCTCAGACATTGCATACATACTGACCTGCAGACAGGCAAACCCTATGGTATTGCTTATTTAATTTACTTAAATGAAACATTTTTGCATTATCTTAAAGACTATGTGTGGTCTCTCTCTTGTTTCACATACTTTTGAGACGGGTTGTGACATCATGGTTAAACATGGGAGGGTGACGTCAAGTCCAAAACAGCAACAGCGAAACTTTCTCTAACCGGCTGCATGACACACGTGGTCTGCATGACACAGTGAAATAAGTCAGTCTGCCTCAGGGTGTATTGCCACAGCTGTCTCCTGTGCGGTCAGGGTGGGAGTCATCATCATTGCCTCTGAGACTAAAAGAGACAGAGGCAGAGAGGGACAAGGCACGCAGGGTCAATACAGGTAACATAGTCCATCGTATTCGTGTGACTGAATGTCAGGTCTGACAGCTCAGTGCCTGAAAATATCTTTGGGCTCAATGGACATCCTTGGGTTGCCATGATTTGGTGGAAAGGATGAAGATTTCCAGAACAAAAAAAAAAAACCACAAAAAAAAACACCCACCACAACTAATTAAAAAAGTACAGTAAGGTTTTTAATAGTTACACAAACCTGACCTGATTGTGAAAAATATCCTACATCTGAAAGTTAGACATAATGGCACTTCTTAAACTTTTGTCTGTAAATCCTTTTTTTTTTAAAGTCAAATAATCTTTTATCTGGTTCAGTATCCTTTTTATCCTTTCTCAGACATCCCTGGATAAGCAGTGCGCAGTCTCTGGTGAAATGAATGCTGCTATTGTTTCAATCACAGACACTTTGTTACCAGAGACTAAAAATGTGGTATTAGTGTGGGTTTTTTGCTTATGTTGACACCATCATTGCCACCTGTCATCTGGTTTTCGGTGCAAAAATGCATGTATCAACCCTTTGTCAAGGTGGGCGTGTCATGGTCAAATTTACGATGTTTTAACAACAATAAATTGTTAATCTACATGTGCTATTTTGACCTTTTTTTTTGCTGTTGTAACAGGAATATGTTAGAAGTTGCCCTGTTCCTCAGCCAATGCAATCTTACTGTATTAGGGAACCATAACAGACTGTAGTTCGACTATACTATCGCCTGCTTTTTGTCTCTGTTTATTTAACTAGCTCTTTCTCGTCTCTCTTTGTATATCTTTACATATCACTCACACACCAACCTTCCAAATCCTTTGCAAATAGTGGTCAACAAAAAAAAGGAAAAAAAAAAGGCGCTCTGGCATCCCTGGATGACTCTGGTTCCAGTTGGGACATGTAACCTCCATTCAAAAAGGCCATGAATCTCACTGTGTGACCAACTCGCTCTTTCATTTCCAAGGTCAAGGCTCACTGATATGATGTCCCTGCTTTACAATAGCCTTCTTCTTCTTTCTCTCTCTCCCTCTCTCTCTCGTCTTCTTCCTTTACTCCACACTATACAGGAAATGGTCCCATTGTCCTTGGGAGAGGAAGTGGACTGCAGCACACTACTAGCAGAACTGACAGACTGAACTGATGGAGAGCTTAGTAAATTATTAATGGCTGCTTCCAAATAGAAGACACACAGACACTGTTGGGTAGTTTGGCCATCGAAGGACATTGTGGAACAATGGACAGTGGATGTATTCAGTAACACATCAGCAGTAACAGAAGTAGGATTCTGTATTTCTTTGGACATGAAGACATGTTTTGGGTATACCGTAGACAAGTGGAATTGAATAAATACTGGGTTAAATAATTGGCATCAAATAAAGACAATTAAAAACAAAGAGCATGAATGAATAGGCAAAGTACTTCATCTGATAAAGTAAATCTTGTAAATATCCCAAAACTAACTCAAATTTGGATTATAAATTAAATTGCAAAATTTTTATCAGCCAGGTCAAATACAAAGGTTTTCCTATAGTCCTGTGAAGGATCACTAAATCATGGAGCACCAGAACCCTTGCTGTTCCTACTCATTCAAGGTTATACCACTAGAGGGAGACAGAAGCATACAGTCGGTTCATGCTAAAAGTTCCTCCAGCAGAGCAATGTCATCATGTTAACGCACCAATATGACTTAATAATCCCTTTACCATATAATGAGTGTTATTCACAAATACTTACACATGGATTAACTTCAACCCCCTGATGTAGCACAAATTACACATTGCCAACTGAAGTTCCATGACTAAAGTATTTCATTTATCAACGCTAAACAAATACTGTCGATACTGATAAACAAGGCCCATTGTTTTAAATGAATTCACAGTTAGGGTCCATTGTTTACTGGTGAACTAGCCAGACAAAACTTATGAAATCAGACCGTCTGTAGTATAGCCACACAAGACACTGGGAAATATTTGTACTTTTAGTCTGCACAGAGGTCATTAAAGGCATCACCATGATTCTTGTAAAAACGAGCACACATCAGGGAAGGGGAAGCAAATGCCGAGGGATCAGTCAGGTGTAGAAAAATCTCAATGATTGTCCATTCAATTTACTGTTTAGATTTTAAGCAAAAATATTTTCATTCAGAATGGTTATGTTAACTGGTTTGTGCTTGCACAGCATTGTGGGAAATGGCATACTGTGCCAAAAAGTAAGCTTGATGCCTGCCTTACAGTAGCTTGTTGGAGGAATGGCAAATGAGTAAATATTCGTGTGGGTGACTATTTTGTTGGTGGCAGCATCAAGGAATGTTTGTTTTGATTATGGAAAATCTGTCTGTAATTATGCTGTGACTCAGTTGCTCAAGTGTTTCTCAGCTTACATGATTGCAAGACTATGAAGTCTTTTCTGACCCATTTTTTGTTTTACTGTTGTGTCTCGTGTTAGATTACCTCTGCGTTTGTTTTTTTAATGGCTAAAAGGAACAAGAAGCTGTGACCTGCTTGACTACAACACAGACCTTCAGCTACCACAGTTTCATAAATGAGTAACACACATGCTATTGTCACGAGTGTCCTCTGGTGATGTTTTATAAATATATTTAGTTTGTAAATGTTAGTCTACGTCACACCATGTCTATCTGCAGAAACTTTTCACAATCACTCATCATTGGAGTGTTGCTGGTTTCACCTGGTTTAGTTTCACCACACAGCATGCACAACCATGCCAGTCCCAGCCTTTGCCCATGTCAAATCAATCAAAAACATGGAATTGATAAAACTCATGGCTTGAAAATTTACAAGGCAAAAAAAAAAACTGATGCACTTCCTTGTGCACTCCAGGGAGCTGAGCCGGAGACTGAGGTAGCGCTATAAATGCATCAACTCCACGTGGAGAGATTCGCAGGGGCAGTCTGAGGTGGAGTTAAATCTGGAGCTCATCCTTCTGCCACTACCTCCAGACTGACCAGACTAATGGCAAACTTGGCCTTTTAACCAGTGTTAATCCTGTTGGCATCTCTTACACAACTTGAAAAAAAAAACACCAATGAGACGAGCCGTCTGCTTCTGTGTTTTGCTGTAGATTGTGTCCGTTAGCATGTCCAGTTTAGTTTGTTTAAGACTATCACATAGGGAGGTGGCAAGTATTGGGCCCAGATGTCCTACTTGCTAAAAGGAATGCGGTGCAGTGGCCTCTGGCTTTCTGGTGTAGTGATCGCCGCGGGTCCATCAGGACCTTAGCATATGGCCGCTCCTACGCAAATATGTCTGCAGCAGCACCTTCTCGTGGTACCTCCTGTTTTCACAAAGTCTGCTGCGCGTCGACCGGGTTCCCGGTGGTATAACTGGGTGAGTCGATTGGCTGCCAACCAAGGCTAACGAGACACATCTAGGAGAAGGACAACTCTGATTTCAAAACCAGATAGATGAAGCTCGTTATCCTGTCGGGCAGTTCATCTAGGAGAAGGCAAACCGATTTAAAACCTCCACTGCCTTGCAGGTATACCCGTCTATGGGAAGACACCCTGAGGAAAAATCTGCATCCATCTCCATCTGTAACGCTGAGTATTTGGACCCAATTGCAGAGAAGAGGCAGAGGCAGTTTGTAAAGTAACAAGTCTTTTACTGGACTTCAAAACATCACTGCACAATAGGGCAGGCAATAACGCAAACTAGAATAAACATACAAAACGACACAAAAAAAGACAGAGGAGGCAAACACTCGAGCAGGGGAGGCAAAGGGAACTCATGAGGGTTCAGGAGACACGAATGGGGCCAGGGATCTCAGGCGGGCGGCCCGAGAGCTGGGACCGATCGGGGGGGGGGGGGGGGCGACCAGGACACAGAGCATCTCCGGCGGACGGATGACGCCGATAGGACCGCCGTGGCTGGAGGGCTGCTGGGCCACCAGACTTCGGAGGCGACGGGACAGCCGCTCGTGGAGCAGGTTTCGGAGGCGCTGGGCAGCCAAGTCCAACTGGTCGGCGGGAGTGGCCGGCCGAACAAGAACCTACAGACGGAGTCGGCCGGTGAGGCCGGCGACTGGTACTCGGCCGGCTGCTGAGGAACACGGGACTGGCGGGTTCCCCAGAATGGATCCTGGGCTGGAGCCGGCTCGGCACCATCCCTTGATCGGCGGTTTACCGGGCGGTAGGCAAGATGGTGGCTAGCGGGTTCAGGGCCAGCAGACCGGGAGGCAGGCTGCTGGTTACCCAACCGAACAACCCCTCGCTGGAGGCCATTCACCCCAGACACCAGGCTCGGCCTACGTTGTCTCTGGTACGCCGACCCCTCTGCTGGGTCCATACTGGTCGGGGTGGGCGTTGCCGACACAGGTGGAGCTGTCTGGGTAGGCTGTAGCTGCTGGGGAGCTGTGGTGAGGCTGGTGATGGAGGCCATCATCTGCTGCTGTTGAACCTGGACCTGCTGCAGCTGGGAGCGATCCGCTGTCAGCTGCTGAAGCATGGGGCGCATCGCTCCAACAGACCTGGAGACGGAGCGGACGCTCGCCTCCAGCGACTGCAGCTCGGTGTGCTCTTCGCTCAGAGCTGCACCTTGGGTGGTAATGGCGATGCGCAACTGCTCCAACTCTGCTGGGTCCATTTCTGATCGAGTCTTGCTGTAACGCTGAGTATTTGGACCCAATTGCAGAGAAGAGGCAGACAAGTCTTTTACTGGACTTCAAAACAACAAAAGACCACTGCATAACAGGGCAGGCAATAATGCAAACTAGAATAAACATGCAAAACTAAATGACGCAACAACACTCTCTCACACAGAGAAAGCAGACCAGGGTTCAGGAGACACGGGCTTCCACAGACCAACGTGAAGCCTTTCCAAGACTCGACCCGGAATGTCTGCAAAGCATCCACTCAAATAGTCCCCAGCACAGGTGCACCTAACCACAGGCCAACCAGTACGGTGGTGCCACTCTTACTGGCTGATTGCAGGCCAATATGAAAATGTCACCTGTTGGCTGCTGATCCCCTGGCCAGTGATCGTGTCACCATTGCCAGTCGTCTCGCTAGTCTTGCCACTGGTAGTAGGTGGTCTCAGACGAGAGAGTGGGGTTGATGACTCTTCCTCACTTTAATCATCGCGCAAGTCATCAGTCATCCTTCACAGGATTACTAGATGGTGCTCGTCGCAGCGATGGATGAATAACATCACTGCCCTCTCCTCTTCTGGGATCACGGCATGTGTCAGCAGCTCCTTGCTGCAGCTGCAGATGAACCTCAGATTGTTTTTCATGACATCACACGACAAAGCTCTCAACAGCACCCTTTTAGTCTTCCTGCTTCTCCTTGCTGATGCGTCCCACAAGTGAGGAGTGAAGAGAACTTGTGGACGAAGCAACACCAGGCGCTGAATCCAAAGTTCAACACGCTTGAGCCTTTGTTAGCTTAAACCCATGCAAATGCTTCAGGCCTTTTTTTCGTATTTGTTCTGCAGGTGTATACCAATGTAGGTGTGTTTAGTAGGATGGGAGGATCTAGATGTAGGATGGAAGGAGACAACCCACACACAACTATGGAAGATCTTCACAATGGACGAGACATCAATCTTGTGAGGATTTCTAATGGCCATGTCGTGGTGGTCATTTGTGTTACGTGGACTATGTGTGTCTATGTATGTATGTATGTGTTTGTATATGGGTTGCTGGGGGGTTGACTATACTTAATTATTGTGCTAGGGATTTATAAAGCCAGCAAACCTCACCAGAATTTGTGGCTGAAAACTAGTTTTCTTTTACTCTGTGTGGGGATATCTGATAGCATGAAGAAAACTATTTTTCAGGTAGGACGGTTTGGAGACAAAGCAAGAGAGGCGAGATTGAGATGGCTTGGACATGTGCGGAGGAGAGATGCTGGGTATATTGGGAGAAGGATGCTGAATATAGAGCTGCCAGGATAGAGGAAAAGAGGAAGGCCAAAGAGGAGGATTATGGATGTGGTGAGGGAGGACATGCAGGTGGCTGGCGAGACAGGAAGATGCAGAGGACAGGAAGAGATGGAAATGGATGATCTGCTGTGGTGACCCCTAACGGGAGCAGAAGGAGAAGAAAGAAAACTACTTTTCCGGTAATGAAATTAATTCCCTGGGTCAAAATAATTTTCCAGTGGCTAGTAACTTTTTGGACCCAGCCATGTGACGCTTTAAGGGAGCAGGTTATTATTTATTCAATGCTCTAGAGCAGCGTTTCCCAACCCAGTCCTCAAGGAACCCCTATCCTGCAGATTTTCATTGTAACCCTGCATAGGTAGCCCTGCTTGTACTTACTCAACCAATCATCTCACAGCACTTAATTATGCAAGGTGTGCAACATCTGACATAATTCGTTGCAGGTTGGTTGAATAACTACAAACAGGTACATATTCAGGGTTGCAAAGAAAATCTGCAGGATAGGGGTTCCTTGAGGACTGGGTTGGGAAACATTGCTGTAGAGACGACTTTGTTAGTGCTCCATTAAGTGGTCATGAGTCATTGGAGCCGACTGTTGACTGACTGTTGTTCTTGGAGGCTAAGCTTTTTGAGTCTCCTGGGTAGAGATGAAAGGACGTCATTGTAACTGGGAGATAGGTGGCGTCGCAGATCTCCTCTGTTGAGGGATGGTTTTTCCAGTTTCGCATAGATGGCTTCCTTCACCCCTCTTTCAAACCATCTATCTTCCCTGTCCAAAATATGTACGTTGCTTTCCTCGAAGGAGTGTGTCTTCTCCTTTAGGTGTAGATAAACTGCTGAGTCTTGTCCTGAGTAGTTTGGCCTTCTGTGTTGGGCCATCCGTTTGTGTAGTGGTTGTTTGGTTTCTCCTATGTATAGGAGGTATTCATCTCTACCCAGGAGACTCAAGAAGCTTAGCCTCCAAGAACAACAGTCGGTCACTAACGGCTCCAACGACTCATGACCACTGAATGGAGCACTAACGAAGTCGAAACTAACACCCCCAACGACCGTCGCTGCTTAACATAGGATCACAAAGAGCCATGGACAGCAACAGCGCTGATAACGACTCAAAAAAGGAAAATATCTGAGTTTCATCACCAGCCAGTCAGACTAGCTTGGTCTAGTCAGAAAGGCACGAACTGATGAAGCCTCTTGGATGAGAGGCGAAATGTCTTCACGGATATATGCCAAGTCCAGTTGCACTTGATTCAATTCCTTTGGATAACCATGACCTGGATGAATGAGAACATTCACAGACACTGCTGTAGAGACTGGCAACCCAAAGAGTACCATTTTTATTCTGATGTATGGTTTCTATTTATGTGAAAGTAAGTTTTCTATTTCTAGTTTTTTTCATGTTTCCTAATATTTCCAAAGCTAGATCTGTTTTTCTTCAATCATCATCATGTCAAGTTTGTCCGAAGGAGCAGTCAAATCTATCCAGTATTTCAATCTTTACACAACTCCAGTGTTATCCACATATTGATATTACATTTTACTTTTCAACGACTTTTGATTTCTTTATGCGTTACCTTTAACTATTTTTTTAAACTTTTTAGATATTTTATGTTGCGTTAAAATTTTATAATGAGCAATTCATGAAGTCAAAATCCAAGTGCTGTAAAAAACATATTTCACAATAAAACAGATTCTAGGTGTTCATTCCAGAAAGATCCAAAGTTTGAAAACCTATCCTATCTCAGTTAAGGAGGACATTTACGACTTTCACCATTAAAGAATAATATTTCCTAACTGCATTTACAGCAGATAGGATTTTCACTATTACAGGGGCATCCTAACATCCTAATTTAAGAAGAATATCACAAGGAGAGCATAGCACTTGTCTTAAATTCAAAATACTAGATCTATGGCTAACATATGGTGTCTTGGTTATTTCTAATAGGAAATTCGACCATAGAGAAGTTGGTGAATTAACTATGAAATGATTATCAGAATTAACATTTCCATCCATTATCTGAACAGCTTATCCTGCTCTCAGGGTCGCGGGGATACTGGAGCCTATTTCAGCAGTCATTGGGTGGCAGGCGGGGAGACACCCTGGACAGGCCGCCAGGCCATCACAGCCCAGCCCCCCACACACACACACATTCATACCTAGGGGCAATTTAGTACGGTCAATTCACCTAACCTACATGTCTTTGGACTGTGGGAGGAAACTGGAGCCCCCGGAGGAAACCCACGCAGACACGGGGAGAACATGCAAACCTCACACAGAGGACGACCCGGGATGACCCACCAAGGTTGTACTACCCCGGGGCTCGAACCCAGGACCTTCTTGCTGTGAGGCGACCGCGCTAACCACTGAGAATTAATTTTTTTTACTGATAAATCAGAGAAATGTCAAATCAGAACTACAGTAGTCAACATATCCTTTAGAAGTAACATCTAACATACAGCAATAAGTGCTTTACAGCAACAAAACAATCACTATAGCGAGTTAACCGTAAACTGTATTAATTGTTCTGTATTAATTGTTGGTTGTTTGCCTGCCCAGGGACTGCAGATGCAAATTAGCTGCCGGCTAACTCTGGTGCAGTTGTAAAATTGTGCGTTGTCCCTGTCAAATAAACAATAAACTAAACTAAACAAGAAAAAAATATCGTATGCACATTTTAACTTTACTGCAGGCGTATTTCCTAAACGAGCCTAGGTAAGATAGGACACTCTAGATAAGATCCCTATGACACTATTATGAGTTTTATGTTTGCTTCAGTAGCTCAATAGCAACATACGATTTTTTTTCTATCTCAGTCATTTATAAAAGGACACAGAAAGGACACACTTTGGATTTGTTGTTCTTGTAATGGGGTCCACTCAGATAAACTACATGTCCCGTGATGCGTTGCTCCCAAAATGACCAATCGGAACGCAGAGCGAGCCGCCGCACTGACAGCCGAGTTCGAAGTTTGCTGGGGGAACTTCTGAACCGACGACGACCTTGAACACTGATCAATTTAACATGTAAGTGTCAATGGTTTCCCCTTTTCAAGTTACATTTTTCTAATTGTATGTACACAGTTACAGTGCCAAACTCGTTGACGAACGTTGCTTTTGTGATTTGTCCAAAACAAACACTGTCCGGCACAGGGGAAATGTCCACAGTCTGCAGGGTGGGATCTGTGGGTGGTAGGAAGTGGAAACTTGCACAGTTGTTCGATTAGTTTTATGAGAGCGGTCCACATTTATTTGAACTCCAAATCTTTGATTTCTTTTGAGGACATGCAAATATCTCTTACATGCGATGTCTTAACATTGCCAGCGACATGGATGCGTTCATCATAACGATCATAGCTGCGCAAGTGTATTGGTAAATATCAGAACCCATGAGTGTCACTAGAGATTTGTGGATAGGGGGGCTAAGGCTTTACGGGGGGGGGGGTCTGGGGGAGGATGTTTTTTTAAATGGCCCCAAAATGTCTGTTTGTCATGAATTTTTAGACTAGCAATATGTGTAAAATCAATCAACAAATATTGTTATTTGGTCAAGTTGGCACACAGTAGATTTGTATCTTCACAGTTTGTATTAGGCACAGATCTAATATAACTTAAATGCTATCCATCCACTTACAACAGGCACAGATCAAGCAAAGGTATTAAAGTCAAGGAACGCTATCTCCTCTGTCTTGGATAAGTTGCAGGTCCAAAGTATTGTTATTCATACACAGACTGTAGATTGGTGCAATCACAGTTTGTGCAATCAGAAAGAGTGTGATTTTGTTCTGTAGTTGTGCTTACATGTTTAATAACCTAGGTGACAGAATTTCAAGGTAATAGTGACTTTTGACAGCACAACTATTAACTTTTTCGCAATATTTTTTTATTTATTCTCACAAATGAGGTTTGTGAGAATAAATAAATGAGAATACATATATTAAGGGAATGATATTTCTACAAATATGGAAGAAATCAAAATCCAGTCCATCCCCAGCTAGAGGACAATAGGGCTGTTAGTCAAAAAGCACCAACAAAAAGACATGTGCATAAGATGGCCGTATACATGGCAATTTACATGCTGGGTTGTATTGAAATTAAAATCTTTCAACTTTCAACTTGCTAACTTCACTTCACAGTGTAGTATGGTTTAGATTGGCTCTCATTATTGCTCCTACAGTGTTAAGATTATGTAACATTTTTGATGTTTTGTATGAAAATTGTCATGATGTACTTGGACATGGAACTTTTTGAATGTGAGTGAGTTTTCCATGGAAAATATTTTCCACAACCATGCAAAGCCCCACACAAACAGTAGACAGTGGATCATGCGTAACATATTTCATGAAATAGACAATATTCAGAATGCAGAATATAGGATGGTTTGTGCCTGAACAGAGGTTTTGCACTTGAACTGACACCATAGTACTAAACACAAGGAGAAACACAATGGAATGAATGAATGAAGGATCAGATGAATTTTAACAGAAGTTTATATAACCCTTTTCAGCAATTACTTCATTTACTGAAACCGAAAAGCTGCTATTCATAGAGAGAGACTATTTTTGTGGGTGGGAGCATCAAAGAATACCTTCTGTTGTGACTCAGCAGCCCTAGTGTTTTGCTCTCAATTGACATGGCTGCAAGATTGTGAAGCCTCTTCTGCCCCATTGTTTTACACAGCCAGGAGTGCAGCCGGCACAGTGTGCTAAAAGACCTTTCACAAGAGCAGCTGCTCACAGGTAATGTTAGGGCAACTTGATTGATTGCCTTTAGAGAGGGAAACATATCTGGATCTAGGAGGTTGTGCACAGCTAACATGTCTTGGGGTGGACATCCAGCCTCTGTTTTGTGAGCAAGAAAGTTTCTGGCCACCAGCACCTCTTCTGTTTTGAGATCAGTGTTGTAGGGATTGGCAAGCTCAGGTAAATATGATTCACTCAAGAAGTGCTCTGAATTAGGGCTGCATGCCTGGATGCCTTTTAGTAGGCTTGCATCTACACTAGAAAATTGTTGTTCAAAATCACTAACCATCAGGGCAACAGCAACTCTGTTTTCAAGATTCCTGAGCTGAACCAATCTGTGCCTTAACCCAAGGTTGTCTCCAACACAAAATCACCAATTTCCCTCTGTTTATGCCTTCTTTTAGCATCTGGTTCTGGGATATTGTGAGTGTTGCACAGGGCGTTGGTTCTCTCATACAGTTCTGTGGCAAATGCATCTGTGTGTTTGCCTCTCAGTGTATCACACACAGCTTGTTTGCAGATGACAGCTTCTGCCAGGTCTAAAGTCTCTTTCTGTAGGAACTTGTGAAGTCCCTCAGTTACAGAAAGTAGGGACTGAAACAGTAGTAATTGCACTGTTGAGAACTTGTAAAGCTTCTTCTCAGACCAACAGCTATGGGGGAGCCAATGGCAGACAGACATTAAAAATAGCAGGTAAAGTTTCAAGAACTACATTAAGGGATCACAGCTGGCATACCCAGCAAGTGGTTTAAAGTTGTACAAATTTAGCTGATGTTAATCCAAGTTTGGATTATGTTAATCCAAGTTTGGATTAACATCAGTTTCATCAATTTGTGGTGGTTAACTAGGGAGGTGCTGAAAAAGGAATAGACACTCTCAAAAAAATGAAAAACTCTGCAGCCTCCGAAACAGCCCTGCAAGTATGGCACAACACCAAGTTCAGCTCGTGAGCATAACAATGCACATAAATTGCCTCTGGATGCAGCATTCTGAAATGTGCTTGCACACCCCCAGTGGACCCATTCATAACAGCTGCACCATCATGTGTTTGTGCGACACATTTTAGCTCTGCTAGCCCATTGATTAGGAGCTTCTGCTGAAACTCAGTTGCTATGGACTGGGCATCAAATGACTTAATTTCTGTTAGTGCTAGAAAACGCTCCTTAACTGCCCCCTCTGTAATGTACCTAATGCACACAGTTAGCTGCTCTGACTGTCCATCCTTGGCCTCATCTGCCATAATGGCATACATTCTGGACTTTGGAGATTATGACATTAGTAATTTCTTGAGCACAACACTCAGTCATCTCATTCTGAGATATTGGAGAGAGATAAGTGGTATTTGATGGAGGATTGTACTTTTGTAGGAAAGGGTCAAATTCCTTCAAAAGTTCCATACATGCAACAAAGTTGCCTCTGTTTGTGCTTTCATTAGCTTCATTACTGCCATGAAAAGGGAGTCTCTGTCTTCCTAACATGGAGGTGACCGAAACAATTCGCCTGAGATATTCCCTTCTCTGGTATCTCGCTTACATGTGCAGATGCTATAATCTGAGCAATGTTTCTCTCTGACTGCCAGATGTCTGGTAGCTTTGCCATGCTACAACACTGTCTTTATGAGTTTGTGCCATCTCATGCTTTTCAAAGATAAACAAGGCTGTCTTCCAGTTTTTACAGCCATTACTGACCAAAGCATCATGTTTTATGTTTTTGCCAAATACTTGACATGGAAAGCAGAAAGCTGCATTTTGGTTGACAGAGTATTCTAGCCGTTTTTATTTATCAAATCAGCAGTACTGAAATGCCCTGTTCTGTGTACCAAAACTGTCTTGTGGGTAGCTATTCAGCTTTACATGTCTGAGCCCAGTGTCTTTGTCACTTAAATCATCTCTATAACTTCTGGAAGGAGTTGCTGCAGCTGCTTGATCACTTTCTCTCTCTCTATGTTGGTTTCCTTCCCCCCTCTCTCTGGATCTGTTTGCTCCCTTTCTGCCTCTGGATTGATTTGTTCCCTTTCTGTCTCTGGATCCATTTTCTCCCTTTCACTCAAACAGCCTCTTGACCCTTTTCTTTCTCAGCCTCTCCTTCTGCACGACCCTTCAAGATAAGTCCAAACATTTGATAAAATAATCATTAAATGAATGAAACCCTGAAGCCTACTCCATTTTTGCTAACTCGCCCAGTTAGTGGATTTCTATGGTGGAAAGAAAAATTATCATGAAAGACTGATGTTTGATGTGTGAACCTCTAAAACAAAAAATGTTATGTAAAATCATTTAGGCTAGTTTATACCTAGTGTTATTAATAGGTCTATGTCATAAAATTCAGTATTAATTTTAACTGAAAGTTTAAACAACTCCCACTCGCTTTCTTCTTGATCACTAACCTCCATCAGACCTGCTCCTTCAGCCCTGTCAGTCTCCTCCATCTTCCTTCTCTCCCTCTCCTTGCCTGTTTTTAGGAACACATTATTTTACTAAACTCAGATTAACAAGAACTCAAGGCTTAATGAGTGATCAATCAGTTTAAATTTGTATTTGTCTGAACTGGCAAAATCTCACCTGACTGGCTTTCAGCGGAGCTGCCTCCTTTTTTGAATAAATTTTGTATATCCATCTACAGGTTGAGCAATTGAGGGATATAAAATGGCGTTATGATCAACACAATGTGACCTTTTCACTGATACTAACTGATTATAAACAACAATCTATGCCTACTGATATGATTGTTTCGAAACACTTAAGAGACATGTAAAAGCAAAGAATGTAAAGAGCTGTCAATAACATTATTTCTATCTCTTTCGCTCGTTCACACTTTGGCTGGCTGGCTCATCAGCTAGTTAGTATAACGTTAGTGTTATATAGCCTATCCTCTTGTCTTTTCCTCACTTAAACCTAAAGTTAGCTAACGTTAAGCAGGTAACAAATGAGTAACAACTTGATAGCTAGCTACATTGACCATCATTTGCCACAAATTCATATTGGAGCTAGGTATCTTCACTCTGTAACTACTTACTATTTCACTATGTACATTATGTTTATCTTGGTAAAGTTTTAGCCAACATCTTGTCACAACTCCAGTGGTTTCTGACTACCGTTACAATCTCTACCAAAGATGGCACAGGAATTACAGAGTGGGCAGCACAGCCAATGGAAACACTGGATTAGAGCAGCAGCAGCCTCTCCCAGGTCCTAACACCCGGCTTTCTGGGTACATTGTGAATTTGGAGACGCTATGGCACAATTTGATCGATTTTTTCCCTATTTATTTCTGATTTCTCCCAATTTAGTGGCCAATCGATCCCTATTTTAGTTCAAACACCCACCCTCGTACTGCATGCGTTCGCCAACTGCATCTCTCCGGCCTGTAGTCTCGAAGGAGACGCCTCCTCACTTTCGTGACAAGGCGAATCCAGGCCGAACCACTGCTTTTTCTGACACACACAGAGACGCATTCATGTGACGAACACAAGCCGACTCCGCCCCCCTCCCGAAGACAGCGTTGCCAATTATTGCTGCTTCATCGCGTCCGGCCATAGTCGGATCTGACGAGACCGGGGTTCCCCAGTGGGCAACTGCATCGACAATTTGATCGATTTTAATGAAAAATTAATGAGAGAAAAAAACCTAGTGATGATTTAAACTAATACTGTACGTTCCTTAGTTTGGGGGGTGGGGCTAAAAAAATTGGGGGGTGGGGCTTTAGGTCTAGCGACGCCCCTGTCAGAACCCGAGGCCGGGTTGTAATGTTAAGCGTTTATTGATGAGTGACAACAGGCCACCGTAGTCGCAATGGTATGATGTCATCAGTGTGCTTCGGTTGGTAACGTATGTTGAACGCAACTTGTATGAGGCTCTTAATAAAAACGGTTAAGTTCGGAACACATGACCAGCTGTCAGGTCCAATTTGTCTTCCTGTGCATAACATGGTGTCAGAAGTGGCCGACTGGACGCCTGTAGAAGTAAAAATGGCCAAGCTCGGACCACCAGAACCATTTGATTTCACCCGTCCGTGAGAATGGCCAATGTGGCGCCACCGCTTCGACCGCTTTTGGGTAGCGTCGAAGCTGGACAAGGACAGCGGGGAAGTCCAAGTGAACGCGCTTCTCTACGCCATGAGAAGAGAGGCAGAGCAATATACGACTCTTGTGTTTGAGCAACAAGAGGATAACGATCATTCATTCCGACGACAACAATGACGACACAGTGGGGCAGCTTAGCATAAAAATTGTGCATTTTGTGATAAAAGCGTCAAACTTGGTACATATGTAGCTTAATATATTTGGAAGAAATTTGGATATGGAGTCACTGAAAATTAACCCCGTAGTGGCCATGGCAGGCATGGAGGTTATTAAATCGCTTTTAGCGGGGCTGTGGCCTCCCTAAATTTCATTTCAGCCATTATGACAAGACAGAGGAGAATGTTACCTTTCCAGAGATACCAATATTATTGTTCTAGTCCAAATAGAACCAGAGATATGCCATTTTACATATTGGATGTCACCAATGCATGTTGAAAAAACCAAGTTCCCAGTCACTTTTGAGACATTATTCATCTATACACTATGTATAGACATCTATACCTAAACACTCCTCTTCTGTTGGTCAAGGTTTAAAACCAGCGATTGCAGGAAACGATACACAATTCAGTACTTCAACAGTGTTTATTATTTTTTTATTTACAAAAGTAACTGCTTATCAACTTATTTTTCAACATGCATTGGTGACATCCGATGTGTAAAATGGCATATCTCTAGTTCTATTTGGACTAGAACAATAATATTGGTATCTCTGGAAAGGTAACATTCTCCTCTGTCTTGTCATAATGGTTGATATGAAATTTAGGGAGGCCGCAGCCCCGCTAAAAGCGATCTAATAACGTCCATGCCTGCCATGGCCACTATGGGGTTAATTTTCAGTGGCTCCATATCCAAATTTCTTCTAAATATATTAAGCTACATATGTACCAAGTTTGGTGCTCTTATCACAAAATGCACAATCCTTATGAATATTGGAGCTAAGCTGCCTTTGTACGATCCAGGGCAAGATGCTTAGAAAAAGGTGGAAAAAAACTCCTAATTGTTTTTTTGTGCTTGAAAAACGTAATTGCAAAAGAAACAATATTTCAGCATTAAAAATAAATGGCAACATTACTACTAATCCCAAAGAATTAGCTGAACATATATGATCATTTTACAAAGAACTATATAAATCTAAATTCGAACCAGAACACTGAAGAATTCTTAAATAACATTAAAGAATATATCCCTACCATTTCAGAACATTTAAAAACTAATTGTGACAAACCTATTCTGAACAGTGAATATAGAAGCCTTAAAACTTATGAAAACTGCGAAATCACCCGGGATTGATGGTTTATCCTCTGAATTCTGCTTATTCTTTTGGGATATTATTGAAGCCCCACTTATGAATATGTATAGACAATGTATTGCTAACAAAGAAATGACAACAACGATGAAACAAGAACTAATTAGTTTGATACCCAAACCAAACAAAGACTCTCTGTGTATAGAAAATCGGAGACCGATCACTCTTCTAAATGTAGATTATAAATTATTTGCACTTGTATTTGCCAAACGTTTAAAAATAGATCTTGGTGAGATTATTGATGAAACCCAAATAGGCTTCATCACTATCCGACATATTGGTTCTAAAGACTAGTTCTAAATTTGCTTGACTATTCTGAATATTTGGAATCACAGGCAGTCATTGAATTTCTCGACTTCTATAAAGCGTTTGATACAGTGGAACATTCGTTTATATAAAAGGTTTTAGACTTAATGGGTTTTGGAGAAAACTTTATTTCGGTAGTAAATATGCTATACAGGGACATCAACAGTAATTTAATGATCTACCCCAGTACTTCCAAAAGATTCCTTGTTAATAGATCTGTGTGGCAAGGTTGTCCAATCTCCCCTTTTTTATTTCTGATTGCTACGGAGCTCCTCTCATTGAAGGTTTTAAATAGTCCCAATATAAATTGTCTGTATATTTCAAAGAGAAATTCGAACAACACAACTAGCCGATGATACGGTTTTATTTCTAAAAGACAAACATCAGATTGAACCAACTATACAACTAATTACAGAATTTTCAAAAGCGTCAGGATTACATCTTAACATAGGAAAATGTGAACTCTTAAGCCTATATAATACAGATAATGAAAGCATATGCAATATCCCGGTGAAAAAAACGCCAAATACTTAGGAATGGATGTTGCTAAAGATATGACAACTAGACAACAACTTAACTTCTTTCCTAGACTTAAAAAAACACAATGTATTATGAATATCTGGCTTCAATGTGACCTATCTATTTTTGGCAGAATCCTTTTAACCAAGGCGGAAGGTATTTCAACGCTTGTGTATCCTGCGCTATCATTATTTGTCCAAGATTCAACATCTAAAGAAATTAACAAAATACTCACTAACTTTACATGGAAAAATAAACAACACCGCCTAAAGAAATAAATTCTTTCAGGATCCAGAAAAGAAGGGGGATTTGAATTACTAAGTTTTGTTGATTTAAATAACACATTAAAGATAAAATGGATTAAGGAATGTCAAAAAGCCCCAAACTCTATTTGGTATTTTATTCCATACAATATTTTTAGAAAAATGGGTGTACTTAATTTCATACTCACCTGTAATGTCTGCATTACCAAATTGCCTCTAAAATTATCAAAATTTTACCAACAGGCTCTCCTAGCTTGGAAATAATGTTACTCCCATAATTTTTCCCCACATAAAACTATTATATGGAATAATGGAACATTACAGTTAGGAAAACATCTATATTTAATCAGAATTGGGTTGACAAAGGTATCATTATGTAAATGATCTCTTTGACACTAATGACATATTGTTAAGCTCTGAACATTTCTTTCTTATCAAATCCTTCCCTATTACAAGCAAAGCATTTAACCATGTAATAAAAGCTATTCCTGATGGCCTATCCCTTCTAATGAAAAGTCATCTTCAATTTCAAGAAGCACTGAGAGTAGAACCCCTTTTGATGATAAACGGTGTTGATATATATGAACTCTAAATGTAACAACAAACATATACCTAAGACATTTTATGAAAGAAGGAAAATATCTCCTGGAGGGAAAGCGTGTTGGGACAGCATTTTTATAGACATCAACTGGCAGAAGACCTGGTTATTGCCATATAAGTTCTGTATTACTAACAAGATAAAATAAGTGCACGTTAAAATTTTACACAATACACAATCCAACGAATTTGTATTTCTCTAAATTCTTAGATATTGATAATAAATGTAGCTTTTGTAATGATGAGCCAGAATCTTTAAAACATTTATTTTACCATTGTATACACTCGATTACTTTTTGGGCCCGAATGGAAAATTATATAATGTGTAAAATTAATGATAATGTGGCGGACACTAGGGGCTATGCCTCTCACCCAGCAGGACTGTGAGCTGGGGGTGTGGTCTACGTTCCCGGGCTCGCCGGTGCAGGGTTGTTCCTGCTGCAGTTGGTTTTTGGAGTTGAGGAATAAACATCAAACTCGCCTTGGTCTCCTGTGTTTTTCCTCATCCTGCCACATTGGTGACCCCGAATTGAACATGTTTGGAGCAGAAGATGAGTGTGAATCCACTTCGGCCACGCCGCCCCAACTCTCACAGCCGGCCGTTCTCGCCGCGACTGTGAAACTCCCAGAGTTCTGGCAGAGCGACCCGGCCTCGCGGTTCCAGCATGTCGAGGCGCTGTTCCACCTGCGTGGAATCTCCGCGGACGACTCCAGATACTATTTGGTCGTCGCTGCGCTGGACCAGCAGTCCACACGCCGGGCCATGCAGCTGTTGCGCGCCCCTCCGCAACACGATAAATACGTCGCCCTCAAACATCTTCTGCTCCGGAGGTACAGCCTATCTGCCGCAGAGAGGGCAGATAGAATCCTTTCCCTATCCGGTTTGGGCGACGGGACGGCTGTGGATCTCATGGACAATATGCTGTCGCTGCTAGGCTCGGACGAAGGCGGATTCCTTTTCCCGCACGTTTTCCTGCGCCAGCTCCCGTCTCCTGTGCGCGCGGCTTTGGCTAACTCCCCGTGTCTGGCCGCTGGTGACTGCCGAGGTTTGGCTGAGGAGGCCGATCGGGTCCTGCTGGCTACCAGACGGTTCTCTGTGCAGAGTGTGGCATCGGAGCCTCTGCAGCCGACGTCGGAGGACGCGGACCCGGCAGTGGTGGCTGAAGTGACTACCCGGAGACGGCGCGGGAGAGGCCTCTGTTTCTTCCACCAGCGGTTCGGCGGCAAGGCGAGGCGCTGCGTCCCTCCGTGCACGTTTGAGGCGGCGGGAAACTCAGTAGCAGCTGTGGGCGCTGGCGGACGTAGTGAGCTGCTCTTCATTAAGGACACGATGTCAGGAAGACGGTTTCTGGTGGACTCAGGCTCGCAAAAGAGTCTACTCCCTCCTGCTAAGACAGACAGGTCGGCCGAAGGCGGCGGCCCACAGTTAAGTGCAGCTAACGGTTCGTCCATTGCGACGTTTGGCACAAGGTTGGTGACTGTTTGCTTCCACGGGCGCCATTTTGAGTGGGACTTTGTAGTGGCCGCGATTACGGTTCCTATTATCGGCGCTGATTTTCTGTGTGCTAATGGTCTGCTGGTTGATGTTGCAAACCGCCGTTTAATTGATGCTGTGTCTTTCGCCACTGTTCCGTGCGAGAGAGGGGGAGCCGGGCCGTTAACACACGCTAACTTTTTAGCATTAGGGGATGTTTTTCAGCGTTTGCTGGCGGATTTTCCATCGGTGACTACGCCTGCCTTTTCCACCGCGGTTACTAAACACGGGGTAGAACATTTCATTCCCACTCTGGGACCGCCAGTTTTTGCGCGCGCGCGGCGCCTTGACGCGGTAAAATTGGCTACAGCTAAGGAGGAGTTCGCCATCTTGGAGCGTCTGGGTATAGTGAGGCGTTCCAACAGCCCGTGGGCCTCGCCGCTTCACATGGTGCCCAAGGCGGAAGGGACCGCCTGAACAACGTCACCGCCAATGACCGCTATCCCATCCCACACATACAGGACTTTTCCATACGCCTGGCGGGTACCACTATCTTCTCTAAGGTGGACCTGGTGCGCGGCTATCATCAAGTTCCCGTGCGCGCAGAGGACGTGCCCAAGACCGCAGTGATCACCCCGTTGCCTTCTAAGGTGCAAGCGGTGGCGGAATTTCCCCGGCCAGTCTCTGTTAAGGCATTGCAGGAATTCTTGGGCATGGTGAATTTCTATAACCGTTTCCTCCCTCGCGCTGCCCACCTCCTTCAGCCACTTTACGAAGCCCTGCGGCTTAAGAAGGCTAACGACCCTGTCGACTGGACTCCCGAACAGGTCCAGGCCTTTGACGGAGCTAAGTGCGCCCTGGCTAACGCTGCCCTCCTCGCCCATCCCACACCCACGGCGTCCATAGCTTTAACAACCGATGCGTCTGACATAGCCGTGGGGGCTGTGGTTGAACAGCGTGTGGCGAATGCGTGGCAGTCACTCGCATTTTTTAGCCGCAAACTGCGGGATAGCGAGCGCAAGTACAGCGTTTTTGACCGGGAGTTGCTGGCACTGCACCTTGCAACCCGGCATCCGCTTCCTGCTGGAGGGTTGCCCATTCACGGCTTATGTGGATCATAAGCCGCTGACTTTTGCCATGTCCAAGGTGACTGAGCCGTGGTCTGCTCGTCAACAGCGCCACCTAGCGGCGATTTCCGAGTTCACAACGGACATTCAGCATGTGGCCGGGAAGTCCAATCCTGTTGCTGATTGTCTGTCGCGTGTGCTTGTGTGTCCTGTGCACCTCGGTGTGGATTTCTCCGCTATGGCTGCCGACCACCCCAGCGACCCGGACGTCCTTGCCCTTAGGTCAACGCGTACCGGTCTCAAGCTAGAGGACGCTGTGATGCAGGAAGGCAGTCCTGCCCTCCTCTGCGATGTCTCCACCGGCCGTCCCCGCCCCGTTGTTCCAGTGGCCTGGCGCCGTCGAGTTTTCGATTCGATTCACTCCCTCTCGCACCCTGGAGTTCGGGTGTCGGTGAAGTTGGTCGGTTCCAAGTTCGTCTGGCCTGGCCTCCGCAAGGACGTCAAGGGGTGGGCAGCTGCATGTGTAGCGTGCCAGCGCGCTAAGGTCCACTAGCACACTAAACCGCCCCTCGAACCGTTTCCGATCCCGGCCAGACGTTTCAACCACGTACATGTGGACCTGGTGGGCCCTCTACCTTCTTCACAGGGTTTTACGCACCTGCTCACAATGGTAGATCGGACCACCAGGTGGCCAGAGGCTGTCCCTCTATCCTCCACAACATCCTCGGATGTTGCACGCACTTTTCTTTCCTCCTGGGTCGCCCGTTTCGGCACTCCGTCAGATATCACCTCAGACAGGGGCCCCCAGTTCGTGTCAGAGCTCTGGTCGGCACTTGCGCGATCCTTGGGTGTGCAGGTACACCGCACTACCGCGTATCACCCTTAGGCTAACGGCTTGTGTGAACGTTTTCACCGGTCGCTCAAGGCAGCGCTGTGCGCTGCGCTCTCGGATGGTAACTGGGTGGATCGTTTACCTTGGGTTATGCTCGGGTTGCGTTCAGCTCCTAAGGAGGACCTCGACGCGTCACCCGCTGAGCTGGTGCTCGGTCAGCCGCTCCGCGTCCCTGGGGAATTTTTGCCTGGGAGTTCCGCTCCTCCACCCCATCCGGCCGTTTATCCTTTTTTGTCCGACAGCACTCGGGTTCCAGGCCCCGTTCACCACTGTTTTCCGCGGTCGTTCGTGCCTGCGGAGCTCATGTTGGCTCATTTTGTTTTTGTATGGCATGATG